>NW_023425599.1:40000-102500 GCF_014108245.1 Pipistrellus kuhlii
CTGTGACGGGAGACAAACCGGAAACACGGGAAGACACTGGTTACTGTCACAGGGCCTGCAAAATGTTAAAACAAGACAGATTGTGGGGTTTCTTCTTTTCATTTATTGTTAATTTTATTAAACTTGTTGGGGTGACAATGATTAATGAGATCATATAGATTTCACGTATATATTAATATCTCCATGAGGCATGAGCAGTATTGCCCTGTCCCCCCACCCAAAGGCAATAGTGTAGCTGACCTCTTTACTACCCACCGACCCCTTCTCTCTGGGAACCCCCACTGCTGTCTGAGTTCCTGAGGTTCAGTGTCACATCCCACGTGTGAGTGAAATGATATGGTTCTTAGCTTATTCTGTGTAGAGAGCTGCCTGAGAAGGCACATGGACATTCTTAATTCTTATCAGCTGAGCCCGAGGGCACTGGCAGAATCCTGTTATCAGTACTGATTTCTTAATCAATGTGCTTGGAATGAGGAACAAATAGGACCTGGACTCACCCAGGTCTTGATATGCTAAATCTTGTACCAAAAAATAGGGAACTTACCCAGATTTTGATGAATAGGATCTGGGCACACCCGAAACTCCTTTGGACCTTAAACTCCCCTTTGGAAGCCAATAAATATGCTGTGTTGTCTGTGGTGAGTGTGACTGTCTCTCCATCAGAGAGATGGCACCCACCTAGCTCCCAGCTTTTTTAATCTATTTCTGCCCCTTGTCTCCTTCATTCTCTAATTTCTTAATCCCCAGCTCCTCCCCTCAGGAACCTGTCGTTTTTCCATGCGGGACACGGAAAAAAGAGAAACACCACAATTCTGTCTGACTTATTTCACTTAACATGATGTTCTCAGTGTTCAACCGTGTTGTCACAAATGGTGCCGCTTCATCCTTCCCCCTGGCTGAGCAGAGTCCATGGTGTATGTGGACCTCAGCTTCTTACCCAGCCCTCTCTCTCGGGCACTTTGGCTTTTCCATGTCTTGGCCCCCGTGAATAGTGCTGCAGCGAGCACAGGTGCATATTTCTGTACAGATGAATGTTTCCATTTTTCTCACGGATGCCCAGAAGAGGTGCTATGTCATGTGGTAGCTATCTTCTTAATATTTAGAGGAGCCGCCATACTGTTCCTCACGGTGGCTGTGCCAGTTTATGTCCCACCAGCAGTGAATGAGGTTCCTTCTTCTCCACATCCTCTCCAACACTTGTTACTCTTTGTCTTGTCTAATAGCCATTTTAACAGGTGTGAGGCGGTATCTCATTGTGGTGGTTATTTGCATTTTTCTAATAGCTAGTGAACTTAAGCATCTTTTTGTACATCTGTTGGCTGTTTGTGCATCTGCGTGGGAGAAGTGGCTGTTCCTGTCCTCTGCCCATTTTGTTGTTGTTGTGAAACCTCATGGAGGGTATTTTTTTCCATTGAGTTTTAGAGAGAGTGGAAAGAAGACACGTGGGTGGGAGAGAGAGAGAGAGAGAGATCAATGTGAGAGAGACACATTGACACATTCGTTGGTTGCCTCCTGCATGCTCCCTGACCTGGACCAGAGACTGAAACTGTGACACAGGTATGTGCCTTTGACTAAAACCAAACCTGAGGCTTTGGTGTTGGGGCTGGTGCTCTAATCACTGAGCATACCAGTCAGGGCTTCCCCAATCTCTTATAATAAGGCTTTATAGTTTTCAATATACAGGTCTTTCATATTTTTTGTTAAGTTTATTCCTATGCATTTTGTTCTTTCTGTTGCAATAGCAAAAGGAATTGTCTTTCATTTCTTTTTCTGAAGTTTCACTGTTAATATATAGGAATGCAGTGGATTTTGTACATTTTTGTATTCTGTAACTTTACTGGGGTGTCTTCTTGTGAAAACTGAGACATGTTGGCAATTCTTCCAAGCTCATTTTAAGAGACCAGTGTGACCCTGACACCAAAACCACAAAAGGATGCCTCCATCACACCCCCCCCCCCGCATACACGCACATTACAAGCCAATATCCTTAATGAATGTATTTGCAAAAATCCTCAACGAAATATTAGCAAACCAATTTCAACAGCATACTAAAAGGATTGTACACCATAATCAAGTGGAATTTATTTCAGGGATGTAAGGATCATTCAACATCCTCAAATCAATCAACGTGGTACGAAGGACAAAAATCCATATTTATAGATACAGGAAAACATTTGAAAAAGTTCAGCATCCATTTATGATTTTTAAATCTCAACAGAGAGAACATACCTCAACATAACAAAGACTATATATATGACAAGTTCATAGCTAACATCATATTCAGCTATGATAAAAAGATGAGAAATAAAACAAGGATGCCCATTCTCACGGCTGTTACCCACCACAGAACCAGAAGTCTGCACCACAGCGATCGGACATGAAGAAGAAATAAAAGGCATCCAAATTGGAAAAGAAGAAGGAAAGCTGTCACTGTGTGCAGATGACAGGATTCTATATGTAGAAAACCCTAAAGACTCCACCAAATACTGTTAGAACTAATAAGCTCCATAAAGTTGCAGGGTACACACACAGAAAACTGTGTTGTTTATATACATGAATAATGAACTCTCAGAAAGAGAAATTAAGAAAACAATCACCCTTACAATTGCATCAAAAAGAATAAAATACCTAAGAATATATCTAATCAAGGAGGAGAAAAACCCTTTATACTGAAAACTGTAAGACATTAAAGAAATAAAATTTAAAAACACAAATAAATGGAAAGATGTTCCATGTTCGTGGATTGGAAGAATTAATATTGTTAAAATGATTACTACCCAAAGCAATCTACAGAGTCAGTGCAATCCATCAAATTTCCAATGGCATTTTTCACAGAACTAGAAAAAGTAATCCTAAAGTTTGAATAGAACCACAAACACCCTAATGACTAAAGCAATCTTGAGAAAAAACAAAGTCGGATGTGCCACGCTGCCTGATATCAAACCGTACTGCCGGCTACGCCAATCAAGACAGCTGGCATCACACAGACCTGGGTCAGGGGGAGGTGTGGAGAGGCCGGAAGTAACCCCCACATGGTCATTTCATCTATAACAAGGGAAGTGGAGAAGCGCCATGGGACAGACAGGCCATTCAGTAACCGGTGCTGGGAGCCGCCCATGCAGAAGTGAGCTGGCCCTCACTGTGCTGTTCCCTGGGGAGGCACTGGACCGCCCACTTCTGACTCATCAGGTCTGGGCTTGGTTCTCAGCAGAGTGAAATATGGTGGAAATCATATTTGGGTAAAAACTGCTGTTTGAATTTTAACCTTGCTATCTGACTTCGAGGGTAGTTACAGGAGATTGACTCCCACTGACTCAGTAGCTTTAGGGGTAGAAACTATAGATAACCTTTAGTTCTGCTTTTGTATTATGGGCAAGATAAGGCCACATTCCAATGTTCTACAGGGTGTGACTGGGAACCAACCCTGAGGGCTGTCCCCAGTCTGTAGAATTTAGTTTTTAGGATTTAGGAACAGATAACTGATTGGTCAATTCTTTGTCCTGAGGGGCCAATCAGGGTTAGCTGAGGCAGTGACATCACCGACCTGAATAAAACCCCTGGACTGGGCGAAATTCGCTCTCTTCCGCCATGCTGCAGGCCTGAGTGGGACAGCCCATGCTAGCATGGAGATGGCTCTTTTGTTTATTGCATCGGACTCGGCTCCCTGGTGGTCCTTGGGGATCATGACTGGAATCCCCAGCCAGGACCATGAGGGACCCCCATTCCGGAGAGCCTGTGTTTGTCTGTGTTTTTGTGTGAGCGCTCTGGAGGGACTGCCCCTCCATCGGGGCTCTCACCTGGATGTTTGCTGGCTGCTGCGTCAGTCAATGTTTGAGCCCGGATTCGAATCTGTAATAAACTCTAGCATGCTTAATCAAATTGGCTCCGGTGGTCCATCTCTTGGGGACTCGCTCCGTAACACAGAGCAGGTCCGACTTCCCCTGGGACACCAGCAAGAGGCCAATGGAGGCGGGGGGGGGGGGGGGGGAGTTCCCCTTTCTCTCCCCTAAAAGGGGAGCAAGGTAGTGATGACAATATCCCTCTTGCTTTGCGCTTCTAGGAGAAGGAGCTGGAGGGGGGAGGGGGAAGGTGGGGGGAGGGAGAGGGGGCAATGTGATCAAATGTCAAATGTCTGAGTGGCAGATCCACCTGCAGGTCTGGCAGCCATCAGGGAATAAGCCCGCAAATTAGACGTGTTTTTTTTTTCAGACTCTAAATGTTCTTATCAAACGTACGCAGCCGTCTTATTGAGGACTTTCAGCGGAATATTTTAACTGTGCGCATGGCTCCAGGCAGGAGTAAAAGTGGCCTCACCTCCCTCTGCCCTGCCCGCCCCAGGTCCCCCATGTTCTGCACTGGGTCTCAGACCCCCAGCACGGGGGGCGGGCATGGCTGGGCACCCAGAGCAGTGGCCTCAGCTCAGGGCCACTTGTCCCAAAGGATGTCTGTTCTGTCTGAGGCGTCTTTAACTGTCACACCGCAGGGGACCAGTTAGCATCTGCTGAGTGCAGGCCAGGGGTGGTGTTGAGCATCTTACAGTGCATATCATAGCCCGCCCCAGGCCAGAATCACACAGCCGCCAACACCCTGCCCTGAGCCTCCGCACCCCCACCCCTGCGGGAGGCTGTTCCAGGTGCAGAGCCTCAGGCCTCACGCGAACCCATGGCAGCGGGATAGGCTAATGAGGATGAAAAGACTGGCCGGCAGTGTGCCCCCTCTTACAAGCGTTAGGCTGCTGAGTCATGCTATGGCAACATCCCCAAAGCAGATTATTTCTCAAAGATGGCAACTGCACTGGCCGTGGGAGAGGGCTACGCTTCCATGGACTGGCGCCGCCTCTCACCCTGGATTGGCCAAGAAGTCACGTGGACGTCCCACCTCCAGCAGCGGCTGTGTGAACGGAGGAATGGCACTTCCTAACGGCCAGGAGGCCCCTCCCAGAACCCTGCCCTGTCCCCGTGCTAGCTGGCCTCACTGAGAATCCAGCGAGGACGGAATGGGCCCAGTGGAGCTGTGCCAGGGGTCCTCACGCCTGTAAGGACAACGGAACTGTGAAAGGAAAGAGCCACAGGCTAACCTGACAAGCTCAGGGGAGGCCTATGTGGCAGTCTTGCAAACTCAGAGACCTAAAGTAACCACAAAAGATGGTTTGAAAATTAAATATCTAACTACAAACAGGTTATAGTGGGTAGTCATGTCCTAGATCACATGTGTCAAACACAAGGCCCTCGGGCCAAATCCGTCCCACCAGGCCTTGCAATGTGGCCCGCACCGCGCTGTCATCACTGCACTCCGCTGCGTTTCCATCACAATGACAGTTTATGACTGTTCAGTAAAACATTCGGCCCGCGATTTAGGCTGGATTTTAGATTTTGGCCCCTTCTCTGATTGAGTTCAACACCCCTATCCTAGATCGATATTTTCCCCGACAAAGACCAACTTAGATCTTCTTTACTGAGTCCATCTGCCTTCCTGCCTCTAAGATAACATATCTGTGAGATGTCTGGTGGGCGCCAGGACAGATGCCTCAAATTCATTCGTTATCATGGTAATTGTTCCTGTACCCACCTAAGTACGTGTCCCTCATTTTACTTTTTATCCAATCCCAGGGGTTTCCCACTGCTTTGCTTTCTCCCGCCTCCTTACTCCATCACCAATGAATTTCATGTAACCCACCTATGTCCCTCTTTTGATTTCAGTGTATAAATAGAAATGTAACCCGCCATTCTTCGGAACATTATCTCAATCCCTTGAGCTTCTGCTTCCCAGCACATCGACAGTTTGGCTCAAATAAACTCACAAAAATTCCTTACAGGCTTCAATGGTTTTTTCGTTAACAGAACAAACATAGGCGGTCCATTCGTCTGCTCTGCAGGCACTGAGCAATCTGAGCACTGAGCACACGCCACACCGTCCCCTCACTGGGGAGACGGGTTCCATCCACCCGTTCCAGATAAGGAAACTGAGGCAGAAAGGGGTGTGGCATGCCCAGCTCGTAGACAGTAGAGTTGGGACTCAAATTTAGGTCTAATCCCAACACCTATACATGTTGGCATCACCATGATCCAATATTGCGGACACTTACAGAGGGTTAGGCATTCTATATCCTCCTTTCTCCTTTAATCCTCAGTCACCCTAGAAAGTAGGTACAATTAAGTGATCAAACCAAGATCCCAACCCAGATCTATTCACTCCGAAGATCGTGGTTCTGGTAGTTTCTCGTCCTGGGACATCCGCTCTGTAGCTGAGACCTCGGTCACGGTGGGCGCCGGCGCGGTGCCTGAGCTTACACATCAGCGGGCATCGCTGCTGCAGCTGTGGGACCCGCGTCTCTGCTGAGGGTTTTCTCAGAGCCACACCCAGGAGCTGCTCTGTGTTCATGGAAAGTCAGCAGAGCCAGGAATCACAGCACAGAACCAGCCCGCCCCCACCGCCTCCCCCCAGCAGAGATGCCTGGGGCGGGAATCCAACACCCGGCCTGGGCCCTGGGCCCTGGGTGCACCTCGCTGGCGCGAGGGGCTTCCGCACGGACCCAGAGCCCTGGGCGCTGGCTGGGTCCCAGTCATCCTTGCCCGCATCTCAGGCGTCAGATTTAACAAACAAAAGTTACAGGTTCTCCAGCTACATTTGAATCTCAGACAAAAGTGTTTTATTGTTGTTGTTGTTGTTTGTTTGTTTATTTTTTTTAGTATAAATATTTCCCAAGTGATGTTTGGAATCAGCCTTCTGTTATACTTTCTCCTTTTTCGTATTACTCAGACAGAAAGAACACAGAAAAATGCAGGCCAGGGCAGCGGAGGCTAAACCATCCCAGGAGTGGCTAACTCACCGCACTGTGGGCTTCTGTGCATGTGCAGAGTTACATGGCATTCCCTTTGCGCAGAACACACCATCGGCAGTGCTCCGGCCACAAGGCATCTAGCTGCCTCCTACAGCCAGTCAGGTGTCTCCTACAGCCAGCTGCCTCCTACAGCTAGCTGCCTCCTACAGCCAACCAGCTGCCTCCTACAGACAGACAACTGCCTCCTACAGCCAGCTGCCTCCTACAGCCAGGCAGGTGTCTCCTACAGCCAGCTGCCTCCTACAGCCAGCTGCTTCCTATAGCCAGCCAGCTGCCTCCTACAGCCAGCCAACTGCCTCCTACAACCAGCTGCCTCCTACAGCCAGCCAGCTGCCTCCTATAGCCAGCCAGCTGCCTCCTACAACCAGCTGCCTCCTACAGCCAGCCAGCTGCCTCCTACAGTCAGGCAGCTGCCTCCTATAGCCAGTCAGGTGTCTCCTACAGACAGCTGCCTCCTACAGCTAGCTGCCTCCTACAGCCAACCAGCTGCCTCCTACAGACAGACAACTGCCTCCTACAGCCAGCTGCCTCCTACAGCCAGGCAGGTGTCTCCTACAGCCAGCTGCCTCCTACAGCCAGCTGCTTCCTATAGCCAGCCAGCTGCCTCCTACAGCCAGCCAGCTGCCTCCTATAGCCAGCCAGCTGCCTCCTACAACCAGCTGCCTCCTACAGCCAGCCAGCTGCCTCCTACAGTCAGGCAGCTGCCTCCTACAGCCAGTCAGGTGTCCCCTACAGCCAGCTGCCTCCTAAAGCTAGCTGCCTCCTACAGCTAGCTGCCTCCTACAGCCAACCAGCTGCCTCCTACAAACAGACAACTGCCTCCTACAGCTAGCTGCCTCCTACAGCCAACCAGCTGCCTCCTACAGACAGACAACTGCCTCCTACAGCCAGCTGCCTCCTACAGCCAGGCAGGTGTCTCCTACAGCCAGCTGCCTCCTACAGCCAGCTGCTTCCTATAGCCAGCCAGCTGCTTCCTACAGCCAGCCAGCTGCCTCCTATAGCCAGCCAGCTGCCTCCTACAACCAGCTGCCTCCTACAGCCAGCCAGCTGCCTCCTACAGTCAGGCAGCTGCCTCCTACAGCCAGTCAGGTGTCCCCTACAGCCAGCTGCCTCCTAAAGCTAGCTGCCTCCTACAGCTAGCTGCCTCCTACAGCCAACCAGCTGCCTCCTACAAACAGACAACTGCCTCCTACAGCTAGCTGCCTCCTACAGCCAACCAGCTGCCTCCTACAAACAGACAACTGCCTCCTACAGCTAGCTGCCTCCTACAGCCAGGAAGGTGTCTCCTACAGCCAGCTGCCTCCTACAGCCAGCTGCTTCCTATAGCCAGCCAGCTGCCTCCTACAGCCAGCTGCCTCCTACAACCAACCAGCTGCCTCCTACAGACAGACAACTGCCTCCTACAGCCAGCCAGCTGCCTCCTACAGCCAGTCAGGTGTCTCCTACAGCCAGCTGCCACCTACAGCCAGCCAGCTGCCTCCTACAGCCAGCCAGTTGTCTCCTACAGCCAGCTGCCTTCTACAGCCAGTCAGGTGTCTCCTACAGCCAGCTGCCGCCTACAGCCAGCTGCCTCCTACAGCCAGCTGCCTCCTACAGCCAGCCAGCTGCCTCCTATAGCCAGCTGCCTCCTACAGTCAGGCAGCTGCCTCCTACAGCCAGCTGCCACCTACAGCCAGCTGTCTCCTACAACCAGCTGCCTCCTACAGCCAGCCAGCTGCCTCCTATAGCCAGCTGCCTCCTATAGCCAGCTGCCTCCTATAGCCAGCTGCCTCCTACAGTCAGGCAGCTGCCTCCTACAGCCAGCTGCCACCTACAGCCAGTTGTCTCCTACAACCAGCTGCCTCCTACAGCCAGCCAGCTGCCTCCTATAGCCAGCTGCCTCCTAGTCAGCCAGCTGCCTCCTACAGCCAGCTGCCTCCTGAGCCAGGGTCAGAGTTTGCACACCAGCAGCTGGGGGACTGCATCCAGTGTCATCCCCAAGGTGATGGCATTTGGGGGTTGGGCTTTTGGGAGGCTTGCCTCATGATAGGATGAGTGACTCTATAAGTAGGGACTTTTAAAAATAAGTTTAACATGTTAATTACAGATAACATACAATGTCATATTATCTTAGGTGTACAGCGCAGTGGTTAAACATTTACCTAACTTACTAAGTGGTCACCCGCTGAGTCTAGCACCCATCTGAGCCCATGCAGAGCAATCACAATACCACCTGTATTCCCTAGGCTGCACCTGACAGCCGTGACTATTCTGTGTGCGATCTGTGCCTCATCCCTTCACCTTCTTCACACATCTGGCGCCTCTAGTCCATCTGGTCAGCTGCCTCCTGCAGTCAGGTGCCGCTTACAGCCACCTGTTGTTGCAGAGGATGAGATTCCATTCTTTCTTAGGCCGAGACCCAGCCCGTGGAGTATACGCACCACGTCATCTTCATCCATTTGCCTGCGAGGAGCGCTCGGCTCGCTTCCACAGCGCGGCTCTTGTAATGGCACTGCAGTGAGCAGAGGGCGTGCTCGTGCCTGCCCTCACACCAGTGCCTTGGTTTCTTCAGATAAATACCCAGACATTGGATTGCTGGGTCCTTCTCTGTTTTAACGTCTGTTTTGTCTGCTGTGAGTATTGCTACCCCAAGTGTTGGTTTGTCTCCATGCTTATGAAGATTTTCCATCCCTGTACTGCCAGTCTCCGGTACCCTCACTGAAGGAAGTCTCTGTAGACAACACATGTAAGACCTTGTTTTTCTAGTCACTCAGTCTCCATCTTTGAGGGGAGCATTTGCATTGAAAGTAATTGTTGATAGATATGTATTTTTGTAGTTTTCTACCATTTTATTATTCATATTTTTTATGTCATTTCTTCTACTTATTCTTTTAACATTTCTTGAAGTACTGATTTTGGTGGTAACAAACTCATTTAGTTTTTTCTTGTCTGGGATGTAAGAAGAGACTTGAAAGAGAGAGTCTCTCTCTCTCTTTCTTGTTCTCTCTCTCTCTCTCTTTCTTGTTCTCTCTCTCTCTCTTGTTCTCTCTCTCTCTTGTTCTCTCTCTCTCTTGTTCTCTCTCTCTCTCTCTTTCTTGTTCTCTCTCTCTCTCTTGTTCTCTCTCTCTCTTGTTCTCTCTCTCTTTTTTTCTCTCTCTCTTTTCTCTTCTCTCTCTCTTGTTTCTCTCTCTCTCCTCCTCTCTCTCTCTCTTCTCTCTTTTTTCTCTCTCTCTCTCTTCTTCTCTTCTTTCTCTCTCTCTCTCTCTCTCTCTTGTTCTCTCTCTCTCTTTCTTGCTCTCTTTCTTGCTCTCTCTTTTTTTCTTGCTCTCTCTCTCTCTTGTTCTCTTTCATTCTCTCTCTCTTGTTCTCTCTCTCTCTTTCTTGCTCTCTCTCTCTCTTTCTTGCTCTCTCTTTTTTTCTTGCTCTCTCTCTCTTGTTCTCTTTCATTCTCTCTCTCTTGTTCTCTCTCTCTCTTTCTTGCTCTCTCTCTCTCTTTCTCTCTCTCTCTCTCGCTCTCGCTCTCGCTCTCGCTCTCGCTCTCGCTCTCGCTCTCTCTCCCTCTCTTCTTCCTTCCCTCCCTCCCTCATCCATGTAAAAACAAACCACAAAGCAGGCCTCCACCAGACATCAGCTCAGCAGCATCTTTACTTTTTTTTTTTCTTTAATATATTTTATTTGATTTTTAACAGAGAGAAAGGGAGAGAGATAGAGAGCTAGAAACATCAATGAGAGAGAAACATCGACCAGCTGCCTCTTGCACACCCCCTATCGGGGATGTGCCAGCAACCAAGATACATGCCCTTGACCAGAATTGAACCTGGGACCTTTGAGTCCTCAGACCGACGCTCTACCACTGAGCCAAACCGGCTTCGACTTACTTTTTGTTTTTTAAAATATTTTTATATTTATTGATTTGAGTGAGAAAGAGAGAGAAAAAACATGTCAGTGTGCTGTTCCACTGGCTGATGTTTGTATGTGCCCTGGCCAGAGATTGAACCCACAACCTTGGTATTTTAGGACAATACTCTAACCAACTGAGCTACCAGCCAGAGCTTGATCTGCTAGCATCTCAATCTTGAACTTCCCTCTAAAACTATGAGAAATTAATGTTTATTGTTAAGTTACCCAGTTGATGGTATTTTCATCATAGCATCCCAAACTGCAAACACACAATGCAAGCAGGTGGCTTCTCTTGCAGAATCTTTATTTTCATCAGTTCTATGTCAGACTGGAAGTTAAGGTAAAGGTCTTTGGAATCAAACACCCGAACTTAAGTCCTAGGCTTTGGGCAAGCTATTTAACTATCCTACACTTGCTTTAAAATCTATAAAATGAGAAAACTAATAGTACCTGTCAAGTTATACTAAATTATGCTTCTGTAACAAACAACTCCAAACTGCAGTGGACTTTCAAAAACAGGCTTAGTGCTTGCTCCAGTCACATGTCTGTGGAAGGTGCTCAATTCCATTTGGTCTTCACTCTGTGCTGCAGGCTGACATGCAGCCTCTATTGGAGATACTGCCTGTCTCGTGGCAGAGGAAAAGCGATCTTGGCAGAACTACAGAGCAACTCTGAAAGCTTCTATTTGGAAGTGCCTCACATCACTTCTGCTCCTGCTTCATGGCCCCAAATTGTCACATGGCCAAGACTGAAGGTATAGGGTAGAAAGCGTAACTCTTTCACATGGAAGAGAGATCAATGTTTTGAACAACAGTAAAATCTACTACACTAACATATATGACTGTGATGAGGATTGAAGGTAGACGGCACATAGTAAGTATTTAGAAAGTTAGCTATTATAAATATTAGTGCCATTATTTTAAGTTCTAAGTTACTCATGAACAGGCCCTTCTCAGTAGTCATTTAGAAGAAGACTTTGAAAATACTTATTCTATTTGGAGAGAGTACATGGATTAGTAGGTACTGTGAACCAGTGATAAATTTATTGAACTGTAAAATGAGAATAAAAGTGGTGTATACTTCGCAAGGATGCTGTGAGGACTGAATGAGACAATCCACACAATGATCAAGGAAAGATGGCTGCAAACTCTTTGTTACTTTTTCCAGTAAAAGTGGAGGCTAATGCCCTAACTAGTTTAGCTTCTGCCCAGCACTCTTAGATCACTTGTTCTTGGAAATTGGTGACAGAAGTGTGACAAAGCCCAGTCTTTAGCTGTTTGTGCCAGACATTTGAGAAAAGCCATCTTGAAGCCATCTGACTACCCTAATGATCTACTCAATACCAACAAGTGACCACAATTGGTCTTTAGAACATAAAAATCACCCAGCTTCGCCCTGCCTGAATTCCTGGCCCACAGGATCATGAGATAATAGAATGGCTGTTTTAGCCATTAAGTTTTAGGGTTGTTGCTGTTCAGCAATGGGGAACCAGATCACATGCAAGCCCTCAGCACTGTCTGACTCATGTGGTTCAGAAATGATTACTAGTGTCATTAGATCTTAAGTAAACTTTCAACTCATTTTCCCTATTAAATTTGAAATGCCTATGACTTAGGACTGAGGAAAAGATAGTAAAGACACATCCTTAATCAAATGTTTCAGAAACAGTTTCCTCGACTTCCCCTAAATGTAAAGAAAAGAGAAGCAATGTCCCTAGGGCTCAATAAGTCTTAAATGTGAAATACTATTTTAAAATTTTTTAATTGATTTATTTTAGAGAGAGAGAAACTTGAATTTATTGTTCCACTTATTTATTGGTTGATTCTTGTATTATGTGCCCTGACTGGGGATTCAACCTGCAACACAGATGTTTTGGGATGATGCTCTACCCAACTGAATTATCTGGCCAGGGCTACAAGACTATTAACCTGAGAAATAACTCTGCTTAATTTGGGTATAATTGTGTCTAAATCTTTCAAGAAAATAAAATTTAGCATTTTTAGTTCCATTAAAACTTCAGGTTAAATTGCTGTACCTACATGACAATGTAATTTGACCTGGGGGTATGTTGGGAGCCATCAGAGTTGATACAAGCAACTTCATCTTAGAAAATACAACTCCATCTTGGGAGTTAAGTTTCCAACTCCTCTTACAATTCACCGTCACCAGAGATCACGTGGTGCCCTGCGGTTTGGCCAGAAGCTAAAGATAACTTAAGGACACATCCTGCTCCGGAAGATCCCTACAATGTCCCCTCCCTGATTCTCCCTCCCATAGTTTGCCCTGCCTTGGAATGTCCCCTTGGCGGCAACCTCCCCCTACAGCCTGTATATATATATTGCAGCTTCAACAATAAAATTCGAGGCTTGATCAGAACCCTGTCTTGCCTCCATTTCTCCGCGTCTCCTGTCCTCCTTCTATCCTCCACAGGTTCTCCCTCTCCCCGCATTGTCATGCCCCGCGGGTCAGGGCAGGGGTACAGGTGCCCTTTGGGAGACTGAAGAGCATTTTGAGAAGCAATGACCTAGGTAGTGAATTGGAACATTCCCCTCTTCAAGATTAAAAAAGCAAACTTTTAAATTTGGGCTGGTGCTACCCCTTTGGTGTTGATTTGTTTGTTTGTTTTTTAACATAGAGATATGGCCATTTTGATGGAGGTTGAGACAGTATGCTATGAGTTCACCAAATTCCATCTTCTTTCTGCCTGAAGACACAACTAGACCACATTTCCCAGTGTCCCCTGCAGAGACATATGATTGTGTGCCTGAGACCTGGCCACTGAGATATGGGCTGCCATGATGGGACTGGCTCCTGGCAGATCTCCTGTGTCACCCTTCTTGCTCTGTTCCCCATCTGCTGTACAGTTCAGGAGAGGAATCTGAGACCCCAAGAGATGGTAGGAACAAGGGTGGAAGTGTCTTGGGTCCCTGAATGACCCATTGGGGCAGATCCCTCTTCCCAGTTCTGCTAGAGTAACCAGCATTGTGCTGTGAGAAGTAAGCCTTCATTCTGCTAAGCCGTTAAATTGGGGGCTATTAGTTGCAGTAGTGAGCCTTTTTTTATTTACTCAAAGGTATGGGGGGGGAGAAAATTGTGACATCCCCTCTCTCCAAGAAGAGCAAACTAGAGACTCTGGGGCTGATAAGCAGGGAGCAGATATTCTGGGGGTGACTCTCCTCTAACGGGCTACTGAATTGAATTGATGTTATTGACTTCTGCAGCCTCATGCCTTAGGATGTCTGTATCCGTCAGCCACTAGGGATGAGGATCCTAGAGGTTCATATAGTGGTGGGTGATTCAAAAAGGAGAGAGCCCAGAATCAGAGGTCACACTGGCCTACATTTGACTCCCAGCTTCAGCACATACTACCAGCTGTGTGACCTAGGAACATAACTCAGCCTCTCTGAGCTCCCATTTCTATGCCTGAAAAGTGGAGCTGAGGAACCCTAACTCACAGAGTCCTTAAAAGGGATAAATGAAATAATGAATAAAATTCCTGCCATCATAATAGCTCTTCTCTGCACCCCTCTCTTCTATATCTGGAGCCACACATTTCAGGATCTTCAAAGTCACTATATCTAATTCTTGCAATTGTCCTCACCACCTCACTGCTCTTCAGTGGTCATTGTATGGAAGTTGGAGTGAAGACAAGCTTGAGATTTCCTAGTAGGAGCCACCGTGGTCCTGGCTGGGCCTGCATAATACTTTAGGGGAGAACAAGGGGATAGCACCTCATCTAATGCTTGAAAGGGCCCTTATATAACTCTAATCCTGCAACCATTCCAGTCTCTACTCTGCAGTGCAAAAGGAAAGAAACATCAGAGGTTTATTGGAAGATTATAAGACACCGTCCTGTCACATCTGAGTGCATTATCCAATTCCCTATTAGGCCAGGACTGCAAATAGATGGCATGCACCCCACTACTCCTATACCTGAGGCAGACATCACTAATCAACCACAGCACTATTCCCCACTGAGCCCACACAAGGCAGCAGAATCCTTCTCCACACAAGCAGTCTAGCAGCCACAACCAATCAATCAGAGATATCATGCAAGTGGGAACCTATTTACCAAATCATAGCTATTTGCCCTCTGGACTCGTGTAGCCATGATGAATGGCAAGCAGGAGAGACATAATCAGGAGGAAACCAATGCAATCCCCAAGCTGCCCAGTGCTCTCAAAGCACAGGGCACAAATGCTAACGAAATATGGTAGAAACAATGCAATTAACCATGGAATCCAGGTTTGAAGGACTATTTCCAAAGCATGATTTTTGCAAGTTCTATGTATTGCTTTGCTGGGCAATGAGGTTTTCCCAGAAGAATGAATGAAGTGCATACAGAGGGTGGCCATTGTCCCACAGCTCCAAGCATCGTTAGCCAATCCTCTAACTAAACCAGAGCTCATCCCATCTCTAGAACGGTAATAAGACAGTGACATACAGTGCAGGGTGCAGTAGCTTCCAAAGCTGTAGCTCTAACATGAATCAGCTAACCGGGACATGCCAAGGTGGTTAAGACGACCATAAATTTATTCCTGAGTGACTGGCTGGGTCAGTGTTTCTGCCAGTTACCTTTATTGTTTTTATGAAATTGGATTAACACTTATTAATTGCCCATACTATTTCCTATTCACAATGGAGCTTCATTCAACTTTTAAATATATTTATAATGTTTTCTGCTGATTTCTGTGGCATGAAAAAAGAGATTTTTTTTTCTTTGGGTTTCTGCAAGGAACTCACAAAACTAATTTGGATGATAAAATGATACCATTTTAAACATCTTCATGCATGGATTATAGTATTTGAGCCTTTTTATGTGAAGAGATTAATCATGTAGTTTGCATCACCAACCTTATAATTTTAATAAGAAGGCTGTTCAGATGAAAAGCAAAATTTTGTCTCCTGATGGAATATGTTACCTTGTGGGAGTAACTTCTGTTCCTGCAGTTGGACTGTGCTTATGCCATTGGCAGTCTGAGAGGTGAATTTGTTTCCAGAAGGGGTAATATAAACCCAAGGTGCAATTCTGCCATTTCTTATTGTCGTTCACTACAATATTAATAGCTCCCATTTTTGAAAGTTCATTATATCCCAACTGTATGCACCATCTCTCAAGACAGGGAATTAAGAACCATAATCCCCCTTTTTCAGAAGGGGAAACTGAGGCTCAACTGGTTAGCCACACCCCCAAATCCCCTAGCTAGTACTGATAGGAAAAGGATGTACAGGCGACTTGGTCTAATGCCCAGTGCTGTCCTTGTGGCCAACATGTTCTCCTCTCTAAGATTATTTTATGTGGCCAAATCTACGAGAAAGAATCAAACCAACTGCAAAATACCATGGAGACAAAACAAAAACCTAATTGATGTAGCTCTCATTGTCTAGCTTTTAGACGTACTCCCTAAAGAGTCTTAATCATAGCCAGCAGTCTATATCTGATTGAGATGGTGAGCTGTGGGGTGAAGGAGCCCAGGGGCCATGTTGTCTAGTTTAGAGGAGCCGGGCAACAGAGACTCCCTCCTCACTCCTCTGCCAAGACACTAATCTCCCCATGCTGTCTCTCACGTCTGGCTCTCTACCAAGTAGTCGTCATAGCATCACTGCCAACTCCACACTGGCAGCCTCACCAGCTCGCTTGGTGGCACACAGTACGTGCCGGGGAACACAGCGCTGTCTAACATATAATTGACTGCTGTATGCTAGAGATGCATATCATTCTATTCTCCCAACATCTCTAAAACTTCTACCATTTCACACTAAGAAACGGGTTTAACTTGGGTCTGTCCAAAGTCATACATTTGGGGCTAGAATTCAGGCTGCTAACCCAGAGACCAGGCACTTAACCTCTTATTTTTAGAAGCTGAGGAATTTTTTTTCTGAAGGAGCAAAGCAACACCCACCAAAACAAACCCATAGATGATCACAGAGGTGCGATGACAACCAGTGCTCTCTCCTAATTCTAGAACTTTCTCCACTATGCCACACTGCCCTATTATTTCTCCCTATTTGTTTCCCAGCAATCAGATATAGACTGCTGGCTATGATTAAGACTCTCAGCTGCAGGAATATGGACCCAACTCAAAACAGCTCAACAACGCAAAGGGGACAAAGTGAAATTTATTGTTAACACCTATGAAAAGCCCAGGACCTTCAGATACAGCTGTGTCCAGGAGCTCAAGCTTTGTCTTTTTCTTTCTCTCTCAACTCGGCTTTTCTCCCTGTGAGCTGTTCTAGGCCTCACTATCCACATGTGGTACCTCCTGCAGTCCCAGGTCATCTCCTCTTGTATCACTCATGAAAACAAAAACCACTTTGGCTATCTACATTGGAAAAAAACTTAGGAGGGAGAACCACATGGCCAGTGCACCCCACCTCCCACAACCACATCACACTTACAACTAAAGTAAAGAACAACCATCATTCAGAACCATCTGAAATCTAGTGAAATGGAAGTCTTACAACTAGAGAAGCAAAGATGAAAATATGGTGTAGACTGAAGCTATCCATCTGAGACTGCTAGGAGTGGTGGAGGCATGGAATGGGTTGTTCTTTTTAATTGGAAGGGGTATCTTGGCTACAGAGACCTCCTGTGAGGCCAAAGGGATCCCAGCCCCACACCAGACCCCCGGCCTAGGGTTCCAGAGCTGGGAAGAATAGCCTCCTATGTAACTTCAGGCTATAAAGAGCAGCAAGTATTATGGCTGAGTGGAACGGAGGCTATTGGAGACCCTTCCAGACACTTCCTCTTAAAGGGCCTGCACATGCACTCCAACAGTCCCACTCCCTCTGAACTCCAACACTGGGGCAGAAGCTGTTGGGGATCCAAGGACATATGTGGAGGAACTGGCTTGTCTGGCATCAGAGCAAGAACTCGGGGGCATTCTCCCAGACAAGGGCGCTCACAGGGGTCTTTGTTTCTCTGCTGAGACCGTCCCCATTCCAGAACTGACTAGTAGCCATATCTGAGTCTCCATCAACTTGGCGCACACTATACGCTCTGCCTTGCTGATTCCCTGTGACCCCACCCAATCCAATCTGCAGCCCCACCCAAGCTGTTTGCAGCAACTTTTCCATATGAGTGACCTTTCCTGGCTCAGGCTTCAGACTTCCCTAAAATCTCTCAAACAAGCAGCAGCTGACATTAGCAAAACCTAGTTCTCACAGCAGCCTGCTTTGCTTCACATGTTAATCTTGCCTGGGCACTTCGAAGTCCAACACAAGTAGCAGCCATCTGCAGATTGCTCTGTAATTCCTGCTGGGTGACCCCAGGCAGTGGCTGACTTTACACCTCCCAGGAGGTCTCAGAGCTAGTGCCCCTGATGGACAGCTTCAGACTACATCATAATACAACTATACACATCCACAAGTGACACACTTATGGGGCAACTCAGTGAGCACCAAAGGGGTGTCTCCTGCACAGCAGCTCTTCCACTGTAGTCACAGCTGGTCCCCACAGCAATTGGCATGGAGGTCAACTCCTGTCAGTGATGCCAATAGCAATCAAGACTCAACTACAAGACTATACACACAGGGGTGGAGCTAGAATGCCCAGCTCAGGTGATTGGGGAGGCAGAGACACTGGGCCCTACAGGAAACCTACTACACAAGGCCACTCTACCAATTCTAAGAGACATAGCAGTTCTACCTAATACATAGAAACAAACACAGGGAAGCAGACAAAATGTGGAGACAAAGAAACATGTCACAAATGAAAGAACAGAAGAAATGTCCAGGAAAAAAAACTTAAGTGAAATAAAATTTTAAAAAAAACTACTAAATACAGAATTCAAAATAATGGATATAAGAATACTCAAGGATCTTAGGGAGAATTTCAAAAAATATGAAAAAGGACCAGTCAGAAATTAAGCATACACTAACTAAAATAAAGAATAATTTACAGGGATTCAATAGTAGAGTAGATGATTCTGAGAATTAAATCAATGATTTGGAATGTAATGAAGAAAAGAAAAAGAAAAGAAAAAAACCCCACATAATCAGAAAAGCAAAATTATGAAGATAGTGTAAGGAGCCTCTGGGACAACTTCAAGCATACCAACATTCGCATTATGGGAGTACCAGAAGGACAAGAGAGAGAGCAAGATATTAAAAAACCTATTTAAAGAAATAATGACAGAAAACTTGCCCTATCTGGTGAAAGAAATAGACTTATAAATCCAGAAAGTGCAGAAAGTCCTGAACAAGAGGAACCCAGAGAGGCCCACACTAAGACACATCATGGTTAAAATTCCAAAGGTTAAAGACAAAGAGAGAATCTTCAAAGCAGCAAGAAAAAGGCAGTTAGTTACCTATAAGAGAGTGCCCATTAGACTGTTTGCTGGTTTCTCAACAGAAACTTTGCAGGCCAGAAGGGAGTGGCAGGAAATTTTCAAAGTGATACAAAGCAAGGATCACAAACAGGATTATTCTACCCAACAAAGCTATCCTATATAATAAAAGCCTAATATGCCAAGTGCCCAGTCGTCTGGTCAGTCATTCAACCAATAAAAGCGTAATATGCTAATGATATGCTAAGGCCACTCAACGCTAGCTATGATGTGCACTGACCACCAGGGTGAGCTTGCTGCTGGGGTATGGCCAATCGAGACTGAGTGAGACAGGCCAGACATGCCCTGAAGCCTTCCCATAGTCCTTCCCCTGCTGGTCAAGTCCTGAGTCCCTCCCTGGCCCTGATTGTGCACTAGTAGGGTTCCTTGGCCTGGCCTGTGCCCTCTCGCAATCTGGGACCCCTCATCCTGGGATGTTTTCTATCAGCTCTGTAACCAATTCCCTGCTTTAAATATTCTTTTTCTTTTTCTAAAAAAAACAAAAAAACAAAAACAAAACTTTCTTGTTGAATGGCTATGGCCATCTTGTGTTACAGATGTCCAGAAAGTGCAGATGTCAGATGTCAGATGTCAGAGAGCCGGTGTCAGCTGATCCTGCAGGCCAGGCCAAGTCATTTAGTATTGAAGGTCAAATAAAGAACTTCACAGACAATAAAAAGCTAAAGCAGTTCATCACTACCACATCAGTATTACCTGAAATGTTGAAGGGTAGTGGAGAAGAACAATAAGAAGAAGAAGAAGAAGAAGAAGAAGAAGAAGAAGAAGAAGACGACGACAAAAGGCAATAAATACATATCTATCAAAAACATGAAAAAGGGCTAGTCAGAAATTGAATTTAAAGGTCATAATAAATGAACAAGTAATCTAATGAACAAAATAAACTAATGGCTAAAATAGAACCAGAGGCATGGAAACAGAACAGACTAATGAATATCAGAGGGGAGGGGAGGTAGGGGGATGGGAAGAGATTAACCAAAGAACTCATATGCATACAGCATTATCTACGAACACAGACAATAGGGTGGTGAAGGCCTGGGGTGGGGTGGAAATCAGGTGGAGGGGGTCAATGGGCCGTATAAAGGGGGACATCTGTAACACAAGATGGCCATAGCCATTCAACAAGAAAGGTTTTTGTTTGTTTGTTTGTTTGTTTGTTTTTAGAAAAAGAATATTTAGAGCAGGGAATTGGTTACAGAACTGATAGAAAACATCCCAGGGATGCTAATCCAGAGATTAGCCACAGTATAAACGCATCGCCTCCCTAATATCAGAGAGGCGATGAGAGCAAGGTGACCAGCCCTGGCTAGACAAGTTAGAGGTGTTTCCACGTAAATGAGAGAAACCAGGGCTCGGTGTTTCATGTGAATTTGTGAGTTACAGACTGGCTAGCTGCTGCCTCTCTGCTTCACTGTATCTGGGGGCTTATGTCCTACAGCCCAAGATGGCTGCTGGAGCGCCAGCTGCCACATGTGCATTCCAGAGGAGCAGGGACTAAAACAGGGAAAGACAAAGGAGTGCATCTTCCAGTCTCCCCCCCAAGCTCCTCACAGCACTTCCATGTCCCATAAGCACCCGTTATACCGTAACTGAAACGCTGTCTTCCTGTGGGCACACTGCCCCCTGCAGCAGATGGAGACTCCAGTCCTTAGGAAGAAGAAAGAAGGATAAAGGGCCTCTGCCTCAATGGAAAACTGAAAGAAAACTGTTCCCAGTTCTCCTCTGTGTCTGATAAGATCTAGAACAGAAGTCGGCTGTCATCTGGAGGTTAAAGTCAGTCTTGTATCTTTGCTTCTATTTGTAACCTGATTAGACATATTCAAGAACTGAACTTCAAATTTGAAAAAAAATTATATCTAAATAAATACCCACTTCTGTGCACGTAACCTTACAACAGAGTTTCATCAATTTTTAAATATATTTTTTATTGTTTTTTTACAGAAAGGAAGAGAGAGGAGGGATAGAGCTAGAAACATCAATGAGAGAGAAACATCAACCAGCTGCCTCTTGCACACCCCCCATGGGAGATGTGCCCGCAACCAATGTACATGCCCTTGACCAGAATCCGCAGACCGACGCTCCACCACTGAGCCAAACCGGTTTCGGCAGTTTCATCAATTTTTAAAATCCTGACTTCAATTACATCACTATTTACGAGTGTCTTAGTCTGCTTGGGCTGCTGTGACAAAAGAACACAACTTTCTTAAATAATAGACCTTTATTTCTCACAGCTCTGGGAGCTGGAAGTCGGAAGTCCACAATCAAGGTGCAGCAGGGTTAGTTCCTGGTGAGGCTCTGCCTCACTATGGCCTCACATGGCCTTTCTTCCATACACAAGCCCAGAGAGATCCGATGCCTCTTTCTTCTCAGAAGTGTACCAGTTCTATGGCATTAGGATCCCACCCTTATGACTTCATTTTATCTTAATGACATCCTTAGAGGTCCTATCTCTAAATAGAGTTGTATTGATTGAGAGTTAGGTCTTATCTATGAATTGGGAGAAGTAAGGCAGAGGGGAGGACACAATTTAATTCAGGACAATTAAAGTCTGTGAATAATGAGAGAAAGAACATCATTTCTATTAAAACTACGTCATTCCTGCCATACCTGTCCTCTAGACATTTCTATGAAATAGATATAAAGAGACTGAGTTAGTGACAACCAAATCTACTGAGAATCTTCCATAGGAATTCAAGCACTCTCCCTCCCAGCCTCCCCGCCATTCCCCGGGCACAAGCTAGCTGTGGAACCCAATAGGAGTGGACAGGTAGGTCTCCCTCGGCCAAAGACTAGGTCAGCCTCTCAGGAAGTAGCCACAAGGAAAGGGTTCCAGAGGCAAGTTTATTTGGGGGTGCACTTAATTCAGAAACTTTTCTTTATTTTCCATGGTTTGACTCAATGTCTCTCAGCCGTTGTGAATCCTCCGGGCTGAGCCACAGATGCCACAGCCCCCACCTAACCGCAGCCCTGTGTGAGCCGGCCTGGGCTGTGTTCTGCGAGCACACCGTGGGAGGGGATGCTGCTTCCTGGGGAGAGGTTCCTCACATGGGGCGGATCTCTGGGGGGGGAGACTGTCCTGATGTAGGATGTTTAGCAGCATTCCCAATCTCTACCTGGTAACAACTCCACCTCCTCCCATTCTCTTGTGGCAACTAAGAAAAGTCCTCAGGCTTTGTCAATTGTCCCCTGGAGTGACATCATCCCTGGGAAAGTTCTAGAATCATGAAAACTATGCAGTGACTAAGATCTCTCTCTCTCTCTCTCTCTCTCTCTCTCTCTCTCTCTCTCTCTCTCTCTCAATACATTTTAGAGCCCGTTTTAACAGCATTGTTATTTGTTGAGAGAGGACTCATTTGAAAAACTGAAATGGCAATAAAAGTTGCTGTTTCTATGGGAAGTAACTTAAAATCTTATGGGAATTTATGAAGAGTCCATAAATGAAGCTTGCTTTAACAGTTATGAAGTTAGATGTAGACAAGACAACCATGTTTTTACACAGAACGAATCCCCCAGACTTCACGCCTGTGCGCCGTTTGGGAAATGTCCATGGTTGGAAGTCACATGCAGCACCTTCTGTTCTGGAAAGCCAGAGGCAACTCTCTCACCGAAGACCTGCATTAACGTTCTCCTGTGTCAGTGCTAACCTGTGGGAGCCGCCCATGCAGTGCCCGCCCCGCAGGTCCGAGACCGCACTGTCCCAGGAAGGACAGAAGCTCAGACGCGGGGGATGTGTCCAAGACCAGGAGCTGGCTGCTGGGCTCCCATGCCAGGAGGCGGGAAGCACTGGGACATCAAATAGTAAACAAGTACAGCACATGGAATAAACTAACAATCTGTGGGTTTATGGGAATAAATAAAAAGGGAGCTCTTTCTCATAACAAAAAGCCAACTAATAATACTATGAAAGGGATGGAATTATACAGTGACCATTTGATGACCACCATAGTAACTAGGTCTGTCAGGACCAACAGGCATGAGGACAGGGAGGTGAAAGTCTGAGGACTAACATGTTGTTTGCACAGTCCCAGAGCACCTTGTCACACAGAACTAGCTGCTGGAGGTGAGACAGAACCTTACCGTGGAGAGGCCTGACGAAGAGCATTCAGCCAGGTGACCAAGACTGATGTCATCCTGGGGCATGGCGCCCAGGAAGGACCCAGTCCCACCTCTGTGACCCCAGCCATAGCCGCATAACTGAGTCCATTCATGCGGAGACACCAGACAAACCCACTGAGGAGCACTTATCCACGCCTCCTGTACATGCCCAAACCGTCAGCCTCATGAAACACAATGGAAGACGAAGGAACTGTTCCAGGCAAAGACCAAAGAGAGCCAGCCAGGTGGCTGGTGGGTGAGCATCGACCTATGCACAGAGGTCAGGGTTCAATTCTCCGTCAGGGCACTCGCCTGGGTTTCGGGCTCAGTACCCAGTGTGTTGTGTGCAGGAGGCAACCGATCAATGACTCTCTCTCATCATTGATGTTTCTATCTCTCTCTTCCTCTCCCTTCCTCTCTGAAATCGATAGAACTTAAAATAAATAAATAAATAAATAAATACCCAAAAGACATGAGAACTGAATGCAATACACGATTTGGGAGCTTTTTTAAAAAAAATATATTCTATTGATTTTTTACAGAAAGGAAGAAAAAGGGATAGAGTTAGAAACATCAATGAGAGAGAATCATAGATCAGCTGCCTCTTGCACACCCCCTACTGGGGATGTGCCCGCAACCAAGGTACATGCCCTTGACCGGAATCGAACCCAGGACCCTTCAGTCCGCACGCTGACACTCTATCCACTGAGCCAAACCGGTTTCGGCTGGGAGCTTTTTTTATTATAAAAAACTAGAGGCCTAGTGCATGAAATTCATGCATGGTAAGGGTGTCCCTCAGCCCACCCTGTACCCTCTCCAATCTGGGATCCCTTGGTGGATGTCCAACCACAGGGATCAGGCCTAAACTGGAAGTCAGACATCCCTCTCACAATCCACGACTGCTGGCTCCTAACCACTCACATGCCTGCCTGCCTGATTGCCCCTAACTGCTTTTGCCTGCCAGGTTGATCACCCCCTAACCATTTCCCTGCCAGCCTGAATGAAACCTAACTGCTCCCCTGCTGGCCTGATGGCCCCCAACGGCCCTCCCCTGCTGGCCTGATCACCCCAACTGCCCTCTCCTGCAGACCCTATCACTTCCAACTGTCCTTCCCTGCCAGCCTGATTTTGCCCCTAACTGTCTTCCCCTGCCAACCTTGTCCCCCCAACTGCCCTCCCCTGCTGGCCATCTTGTGGTGACCATCTTGTAACAACGAGGGGTGGCCATCTTGTGACAACGTGGGGACAGCTATCTTGTGATGACATGAAGGCATTGTGTGAGGGCACGAGAGCCACCTAGGCTTTTATTAGTATAGATAGTTTTGAGATTATTGGTGAGATCTGCATAAAATCTGCAGATTAGATAGCGGTATTGTATCAATGTTAACGGCCTAATTTTGAGTGTGCATTGCTGCTGTATAAGAAAAAACCTTTGTTTGTATAAAATACATGCTAATTTAAGAGGGAATCATGTTCACAACTCCTCTGAATGGTTTGGAGAAGGGGAAATACACATGCGCATATGTGTGTACATGTTATGTAACATGTATGTGGAGACAGAGAAGTTGTGATAATTGAGTTGGACAGTCTGGGTGAAGCGTATCTTCTGTGACTTGTAAGTCTGAACCAGGTCAATATTAAATGTTTAGAAAAGAAAGCTCTGTGGCTCAGGAATCCCTCATCCCCAGGCCCCTGGACCAGGTTCTCCCTCCCCCGCCCCTCCTTCCTCCCAGCCCCGAGCTTCCCAACGCCTTCCCTCTTTTGGGGCTTGCTCGGGGCTCAGAGCGCTTACCACCAGCTGCCTTCTGTGGCTGGACACACAGATTCCTGGTTCCACCCAGAAACCCTGGCAGGCCATCTGGTCTGAGCCCCACCCGGGGCTCGGATTAAATGGGCTTGGAGAGCCCTCTGGGCCTCAGAAGGTTTTTCAGCTCCCAGACGGTTTTGGAGTAGCCACGGGGAACATGAATGTGACTCACCAGAGGATCTTACTAACATGCAACTTCGAGTCCCTAGGTCTGGGCGGAACAGTGCCGAGATTGTGAACTTTGATGATTCCGGGATGCCACGTGGACAGCACCCTGATGGTCTGTGGACGGAAGGGCCACGTGCTGACCTGACAGCTCAGGGGAGGCCCACATGGTGGTCTTGCAGACTCAGACCTAAAGTTCCCACAGAGGATGCACTGAGATTAAACTGTAACTGAAAGCAGTGATGGTGGGCGGTCACGTCTTCACCCACAAGGTCAACCTTTACCTTTACTGAGCCAGTCTGTCCTTTTGCATCTATGATAACACACCCTTGAAATGTCTGGGTAACTTGTCACTTCCCTTTTTCTGGAGCCCCTGGGGCACAATCTAATGTGGTGGGCGCCAGGACAGAGACCACAAATTCCTTCATTGTTATCATGTTAATTGTTCCTGCACCCTCCTAAGTATGTGTCCATCATTTCACTTTTATCCAATCCCAGGGGTTTCCCACTCCCCTCCCTCCACCCATCCCCTCAACCCTCCCTTCTCCCCTCCCCACCCCACACACACCAGCTTTGCTTTCTCCCACCTTCTTAATCCATCACCAATGGATTTCGTATAACCCACCTGTGCCCCTCCTCTGATGGCAATGTATAAATACAGATGTAACCCGCCATTCTCCGGAGCATTACCTCAATTCATTGAGGTTCTGCTTCCTGGCATATGTGGACAGTTTGGCTCAGATAAACTCACAGAATTCTTCACAGGCTTCAATGGTTTTCACGTTGACAGGTCCTGTGTAGAGTAGATTCCAGGTGTTCTTTGCTAACAGACCTTCACTGTCCTCAGTCCTGACAATCCCAGAGGGCAGACACACCATTTGTTGGGTTCCCTGGGGTATCTAGCTCTGGTATTCCACAGACAGCGGGTGGAGGAGTGCATGATGAATGACTGAGAATTCCCAGATGCCCTGCCATCTCCACAGTAATGCCCAGCCACTTAATATTTGTGAAAGGTCACATTTTGCATTAAATTTTAAAAATCAATGGCTTTTGATAGTACCAGTAAAAACCACTTTGGGGCAGAGTTGGCAGGTCTCCCTCCCCTCCACTCACCAGGTGCTGGCAAACGACTAAAGCACCTGGATTACAGCTCACTCCTTCTCAGCCCACCGTCTCCGCACATCGCCACATGCATATAATTCCACACCGGACAGTGAGAGCCTGCTGCAGAAGTGGAGGGAGAGTCATTTAGCTGCCGGAGTATGGAATATCGCAAGCAGCACTCCCGATAGCATGACATAAAATCAGACAGAAGGCAGACACTGGGGGAAATACGGCGGCAGGATTTGTATTACTTCAGTGAATGTAAAGAAGTTCACCGCCTGCTGGAGCCGCTCGGTTGGTTGAGCACTGTCCAGTGCACCCAAAAGGGTGCCGGGGGGAGGAAAAAACAAAGAAAGGGGAAGGCCAAGATGGGAAGGAAAAGAGGGATAGGAAGGCAAGCAGAGCGGAGCGAATAGAGAGACGCGCCTAGAGAGCTAGAGACCTAGAGAGCGAGAGATCGATCTAGAACGCGCATCTAGAGATGAGCGAGCATATAAGCTTCTCTATCTCTTTCTTTCTCCTCTCTCTTCGCTTCTCTATCTCTCTCTCTGTCTCTCTCTCTCTCTCTCTCTCTCTCTCTCTCTCTCTCTCTCTCTCTCTCTCTCTCTCTCTCTCTCTCTCTCTCCTCCTCTCTCCCCCTCTCTTCTCTCTCTCTCCCTCTCTCTGTCTCTCTCCTCTCTCTTTGTCTCTCTCTCTCTCTGTCTCTCTTCTCTCTCTCTCTCTCTCTCTCTCTCTCTCTCTCTCTCTCTCTCTCTCTTTCTCTCTCTCCCCCTCTCTCTAAACATGTAAGTATGTCCTCGGGCGAAGAAAAAAAAGGAAAGAAAAAAATGTCACCCGTTGAAACAAAACAGGGGTGTTTGTTTTCTTTTGTTTCCAGTTAAAAGCAGGCTCTAAGCCTGGTGGCGAGAGGGCTGCCTGAGCTCAGGGCCCACTCCCAGCTCTTTAAGGGGGGCCGGGGGAGGGGGGGGAGGATCCATGGTCTGCCTTTCCTTCAGGGGAGCGGATTGCCCCGCCTCGCTCACATTATTATTTGGCATCACCTGCCTGCGGTGTAGGCTGTAGTCAAACAAAACTCACGTAGCCTGGGGACTTACACCAAACAAAGCTGCCTGAGAGCAAAGATGAGTGTCCCCTGGTCTGTCTCACCCCTAAGAGGCCTGAAGCCTGGCTGTGGCTCGAGGAGTGTCTGCTGATCCCTCAGAGGAGCCAGACCGTCCTTCCTGGAGCTGGCGCAGGCTGAGCCTGGGAGCCGAGGCCCCGGGGGAGCCGCTGCCGCAGCCTCGGTCTCCACACACCAAGGAAGGAGACTGAGACCTGTGGCCTGTGGTTAGAAGGTTCTCCTCTGTGAGGGCCACACTGTCTGTGCTTTACTCTGTTCCTGTGTCTTGGTGAATTTAACGCTTCTTAGCTATGGAGTGTGTTGTTCAGCCTAGATATCAGAAGAACAGGCTCTGGTCTCCGCGTGGCCTCAAAGCTAGATAACGTCTCTCGGCCTCAGTATTCCTGTCTGTAAAATGGGGTCAGGGAACAGAGACGGTCCATAGGGCTGTTGTGAGGGTAAAATGTGCAAAAACACATGGTTCTGGCTTCCTCGACATTAGCTCTGAGCCCCGAATGAGGCAATGTTTGTACCGCCAGTGTTACAGAAAACCGGAGAAACAAGCAATGCTTAGAGAGATGGAGTTACATTTATTATTATTATTATTATTATTATTGTTATTATTATTAGGCGAGGGCCCAGAAAAAAATGTCTCTCAAGTTCTGGGCCCCAACATGGAGGAACTTTCCCTATTTATACGTTTTACCTTCTTTGTCTCCCAAATATGGGGTGTTTGCCGTCCTTTGCAAGTTCTTAAAGAGCCCCTGTGTGCTGGGGCTTTGAGACCTCAGCCAAAGGCTTGGCCTGGCGCCAGCACTGATAACTTCGTCTGGGGAAGGTTTATGGCCTCTCTGGAGTCCTCTTATTTTCCTTATTATTTAAGCAAGCAAGCATCTACAGAAGCCAAATAGCAGGGTTAAAATTTTAAATAGCAGTTTTTATATAAGACGGATGCTTCACCAGAATGTGGCAAAAGTTAGGTACAAACAACAAATGATTTGCATAAATCAGTCTCTCAGCTAGATATTCCCAATATTCATTAAATTCCATTTAGCTTGCCAATAAAACTAAATGTCATAATAATACCTTATGTATCCAAAAGAATATTCATAAATATTGATAAATATGTTATCTATGTGACCTTGGGCAAATCACATCTCTGAACTTCAGTTTTCTTATCTGTTAAAGGAGAATAATCTAAAAAATGAGTGACCATGAAGAGTCAAAATAACAACACATGTAAAGTGCCTGGGACTGAAGGATCAATAACTAATAGTCATCAATACCATCTTCATTCCAAGGTCACAGCTCTTTCCTGGGGCACAGCAAGGGCACAGTTAGACCATGTGGTACCGGCTAGTGGGCCCGCAGCCGGACAGGCTCACACAGTGGCCCCGGGAGCCGCACAGAAGCAGGATCAGCCGCCGCCTGCGCCAGCGCCCCTGGCCGGCACAGCCCAGGTTCCGCCAAAATGACCTGAGTAGGGCAGGTGTCAGTGCCAAGGAAAACAATGGTTTTCAGAGCTTTTCAGACTGGCCGAGAAGGGACAGAGGATTCTACTTTCATTTATTTCCCAAGGATGACATTAAAGAAGAAAAAAATGTTACAAACCCCAATGAGAATGATACATGCAAAAGAAAAAGAATGGGGAAAATAAAAAATTGAAACTAAATTTAGTAACAGCAATGGATTTAAAAATTAAAAATGCACGCCCTGCTGGCATGGCTCGGCACTGAGCGTGGACCACGAGCCGGGAGTCAGAGCTCCATCCCGGTCAGGCCCCGCCGCGCCGGACGCCCGCAGGGGACGTGCGGGAGGCGGCACATCCACGTTTTTCTCTCATCGATGGTCATCTCGCCCTCTCCCTTCCTCTCTCCATAAAGCCAATAAAAACATATTTTAAAAAATTCCTTGTTCACAAATTCAAAAAGAAAAGCTATCCTACTGACCTGACTTCCCGAAGTGGCTGGAACCCGGCTCCTGGCTGGGAAGAGCCTTCGGAGCGGCGCCAGCACACCCCGGGCCAGGGGGAACTCAGCTGCGAGAGGAGCCAGCAGAGGCCTCGGAGGGGCAGGACGGCCGAGGGCCTGCAGCTGGCGAAACGCAAATGCCACAAATGCCCAAATGCCGGCTGTTCCGCGTTCCTGTCGGACGGTGACTGTGCCCCCGATGCAGGCTCCTCTGCTCGCCAGGGCTGAGCAGGAGGGGGGCCCGGACTGAGAGAGAACCCAGCAGAGGCCCCCGGCGGGCGCGGAGCTGGCAGGACACAGCTCACGTTCTCACTCATGCCCGCCAAGGCCCGGCAGACGGATTAGCTGCTACAGTAAACCAGCCCACAGCCACTTCTTCCATCTAATTACCGGACAGGACAGCGGGACGAGCAGTGCTTTCCAGGGAAAAGTGCTCTTTTACACGGCTCACGCTAAGCTGATGTGGAGAAAATTAAGCATTTAGCTAAATGAGGAGGACAGGTCCACATCGCAGGCGGCAGTATGTCCACGTCACAATGGTCGGGCCTTTCAATGACGTGTTGTGAGTGAAGGGAAGGACAGACGGATTCTCCCCCCAAACCTCCGTCTCTCCTCCTGAGCCTGGCCACGGGAGCCGGCCACGAGGCGCAGGGAGGGGCACCTGCAGCAGACGCTGGCCAGAGGCCAGGCGTGGCATGTGCTGGCATCAGACAGGGCCCAGGTACAAGTCCCCGCCCTGCACGGCCAAGGAGACTGTGTGGGGACCGTTTCCTCACACTGGAATCAAACAGCGCGTGCCCCAGGTGGCTCTGAAATCAGATGCCTCCGGCACAGAAGCCTCCGACGGCCTGGCCCCAGGCAGGGCACAGCCCAGCTCTGTCAGAGGGAAGGGTGTTCCGGCCTGGCCGCTCCCCAGCACCTCTGAGTCTCTCCGCTCTGCTGCGTTGTCTTAGCAGAAATTACAAAAAGGCCAGCCTGCCCCAACCCAGGCCTCCCTCTGTTTTCAATGATACGAGATCCTCATTTGAAGCTGTTAGAATTCACTAAGTAACAATAATAATAATCTTACATGGTTTTAGAATGTATGGAATGTTTAACTGCTATTTTTCTGTCCGAGTTCAGGCTTTGTTATGAAATATTCAATTCTGGGGTCAGAGGAAATGGGGGTTGGGGGGAGTTGTAAATCAAGAACCTTGCTGTGAACACCTGAAGACTGCTGCTCTCCTACCGGGCGCTCTTTGTTTGGATCCCGAGATGCTTAACCAGGGTGAGGGCAGAAAACCAGGGCTGTGGATTCAGGGCAGAGGCAGCCAAGACAATGTTTCAAACTTGCCCTGGTGAGCAAAGACCATCGAATTGCCCAGCCCACCTGGAAGGGGGGACACGGGTGAGGATCCAGGAGCCACGGGGCCTGGGGAGCATGGCAGTCAGGGCAATCGCTTGTTCCGAACCAGCTTCTCTCCCCCGAGGTGAACCGAATTCCATGCCGAGCTGGGGAAGAGGGTGGTGCTGGGGGCATCCTAGTTTGGTTCCTCCAAAAGCTGATGTTGTGACAATAAGCAAATATTCAGGCACAGGAATTTGCTTGGAGATATGACCATCGGCTTTAGGTGTCAGCGTGGCAGGCTGTGGTCCCGCTCACTGGGTTAAAGGTTCGTCGGTGGCTGCAAAGGTTTTGCAGATGTGATCAGCATGGACAGTCTGTTAACCAATCTTACTCTCTGCTACTCTGCGGATCTTGGGAACTAGCCACCATGATCTGGTGGGCCTGATCCGATCAGTTGAAAAGCTTAAAGAGCAGAGCTGAAATTCCCCTGAGAAGAAATTCCACCTGTGGACTACACAGCCAGCTTCCTCCTGACCTCCTGCTTCACAGATTTCAGATCCGCCATAATCTACCTGCCGCCACAATTACTGAAGCAATTTCTTTCAATAAATCTCTTAATTAATAAAATTTTATTGAATTTTAAAGAGAGGGAAAGAGAGAGGGAGAGAAACATCAACGTGTGAGTGAAATATCAATTGGCTACTACCTGCACATGCCCTACCAAGGATCAAACCTGCAACCCAGGCATATGTCCTGACTGGGAATCAAACTGGCAACCTTTTGGTGCCCAGATGAGACCCAATTAACTGAGTCACATCAGCCAGGGCACATTTTATTTATTTAGTTAGTTTTTTCACATTTTATTTTTGTGTATGATATTTTCCCTATTTTTTTATTTTTTAATTATGTTCTTAATGGTTGCTCTCAAGCTTATATCTTAGTTTATCAGAACCAGATTTATATGAACTTAATTCCAACGAGATATAGAAAAGTTACTCATACATAGCTCTATTCCCATTTCCCTTTTGGGGGGTTAGTACTTTTATACTGGAGGTGTAGTGCGTGAAACTTGTACACAGCAGGGGAGGGGGTGTTCCCTCAGCCCAGCCTATATCCTCTCCAATCTGGGACCCCTCAGGGGATGTCTGACTGCTGGTTTAGCCCAATCACAGGATCAGGCCTAAACCAGCAATCAGACATCCCTCTCACAATCCAGGACCGCTGGCGCTTAACTGCTCACCTGCCTGCCTGCCTGCCTGAACACCCCTAACTGCCCCCCCAAGCCTGGTGGCTCCCAATTGTCCCCCCACCACCGCTGGCCTCGTCACCCCTTACGGCCCCCCATGCCAGCCTGATCACCCTCAATGGCACCCCCTACCAGCCTGGTTTCCCCTACTGCTCCCCCTGCTAGCCTCAATACAGTCATTTGGTCATCCCTCACTAATGCCCTTCTGGTCTTGTCATCCCATGCAGCCTATGTTCGGTCGTCAGTCTGGTTGTTTTGATTGCAACAGCCTCTGGATTATTATATATTAGGATATTACATTCATTGATGTTACATACCTGGCAATGCATTGTTATAATTACTCTTTATAACTTTGTCTTTTAAAGAAGTGAAGAGATGAGAAAACAAATATGCATTTATAGTTTTATTATATTAGCCTTCTTTGTTATCATTTGTTCCTGTGAATTTGAAGTCTTCCCTTAGTCCAATACAGCTTTGCTCCAATTTCCCTCATTTGTATTGTTGTTGGCAAATATATTACATTTCTACATGTTATAGGCTCAGCAATATATTATATACATATTGTTATGTGCAATTTTTTACTCCTCACCTGAGTGTATATTTTTATTGGTTTTAGAGAATTAACGAGAGAGAAACATTGATGTGAGAAACATCAATTGGTACATGCCCTGACAGGGTATGGAACCCACAACCCAGCATATGCTTGAGCGGGAATTGAACCTGAAACTTTTTTGGTGTACAGGATGATGCTCTAAACAACTTTGTCACCCAGCCAGGGCTGCAATTGCTTTTTAAATCAGTTAAGAAAAGAATGGAAAAGAAATTTACATTTATTCTGTTTTTTTTTTTTTTTTTTTTTTTGTCTTTTCTTTTACACAGCGAGGAAGAGAGAGACAGAGAGTCAAAAACATCGATGAGAGAGAATCATCGATCAGCTGCCCGCAACCAAGGTACATGCCCCTGACCGGAATCAAACCTGGGACCTTTCAGTCCCTAAGCCTATGCTCTATCCACTGAGCCAAACCAGTTTCGGCTATACTACCTAGTATAATAAATTACTTTTACTGGTAATTTGTCTTTTTTTTTTTTTAATGTGGATTCAAATTATCCTGAGTTACTTGCTTTCATCTGAAAACATCCTTTAGTACTAGTAAAATGGGTCTGCCAGCAAGAAATTCTCTCAACTTTTGTTTATCTGGGAATATCTTTATTTTGCCTTCTATTTTGAAAGATAGCTTTATTGGATAAAGGATTCTTGATTGACATTTTTGTTTTCTTTGAGCACATTTTTTTCTTTGAATACATTATCCCATTGCCTCTGGCTTCGAAAAGTTAGCTATTAATTCTATTGGGTTGCTTTGAAAGGGACAAGCCATTTGTCTGTTGCTAACTTTCAAGATTCTCTCCTTGTTTTTGGCTTTCAGCATTTTTATTATAATGTGTTTTTAGAGCTCCTTGAAACTATGGGTTTGATGTGCTTCTTGAATGTGTAGATTAAAGTTTTCTTCACATTTGGAATTGCAGTCATTATTTCTTTGAATGCTTTTTCTGCCTTTGCTTTGTCTCCTGTTGGGGCTTTAATAGTGTTCTACTATCTTTAAATTCACTGATCTTTTCTCCTGTCAGTTCAAATCCACTATTGAGCCCCTCTGGTAAAATTTTTGAGTTACTGTACATTTCAAATCTAGAATTTCCATTTTTTTTCTTTAATAATTTTTCTCACTTTATGGACAATTTATATTTGGTGACATTTTCACCATACTTCCTTTACTCATTTATTCCTTTAGTTTTTTTAACGTATTTATAATAGATACTTAAATTTTGTTAACTCTGGTCCATTCTCCCAGGCATTTTTGGTTTCCATTTATCTCCCCATTATAGAAGCCAAACTTTCTCATTTCTCAGCAGGTCTTATCCCTTTTGTTGGAAAGTGAATGTTTTAGATCATATTGTAGCAACTCTGGGTGTGGCCTCTGGGATTGATTACTGTTACTTGCCTGTTGACTTGTTTAGTGACTGAATAGATTATTTTAGTTAATTCTCTTTCACCCTATAGTGTGAACCCTCTGATATTTTCTCCTCAGGAGTCAGCCTGAGGTGCGAGCACAATCAGCCTGGGGTAACAATGGTTTTCTCGGGGTCCTTTCCTCCCTGCCCCTCTGTAGCTGATAAACAGCACTAAGGGCTAGCTGATTGCCCTGTTCTTTCCAAAAAGCCCTGAGCAAACATTGCTTCACAGACTTCTTTTGAAGGGACAGTTGCTGGGGTCAGTGTTTGAGACTATTTTCTGATCCCATGAAGGCTCTTCTAAATTATCTTTCCCTGTTTCTTGCCAATAAACTAGTCAGCCTATAATTTAGTCTATGAATCTATCCATCTCCAAATTTCCTTTCACCACAATCTCCACTTTTCTCCTGTATTTGGAGCTCTGTCCTACAGCCCAGGCAGAGTCTCTGCACCACAGCTCTGGGGTAGGTCAGAGACATGGTGTGCCTCTATCTGAGCTGCCATTTGGTGGAGCAGCAGTTCCAAGTCACTTGGCTTGTCTCTGTCAGCATGAAACCGCCCAAACCACGAGCAGATCAAGGGCTCTTTGGGCCACAGTGTTCTCCATGGCGTGGTGTCCCAGGCTGGATAGAAAAGGGAGTCTCCATCTCTTAGTCTCACTTGTCCAGAACAAGCAGCAGGAAGCAGGATGGGAAATGCTGACATCCTGACTGGGAGCTGGAGGGAGGAATTATGGGGAAGCACAGGACTTGGGTGGAAAGTCTGTCAGGAGGATTCTCTGAGGGGTTGTGGGTCTCTGGGGGGACTTGCTGAAGGCGGCAGCCCCTGCCTTGACTTTTCCAAATGAGTCTGAGCCTCCTGGGGCTTTTCTAGAATCTCTATGTTTAGTCTTTAGACAGACCTTGTGGAAGCATGTGCTTTCTCAAGGATACTTACCTGCCGACTGCATCTAGAGGCTAATTTTAGTTCAAGCTGTTGTGACAATAAAAGCCAAAGGAGGCAGGTGAACATGGCAGTCTGGTGCCTCTTGCCAGGCAGCCCCTTAGCCTTCTCTTTCACAGAAGCGTGTGTCAGAGTAATCATTCCTCCATCGCTCAGGGTCTGCTGGTCAGTCCCAGCAAGGAATCCCTACGTTCTTGGCTGTCACAATCCAAAATGGAGCTTCTTTTCACTGAGCTGAGGAGTGGGTCTTGGTTCAAATATCAACTCTCTCCTTACTGAATATTAGTATATTTTTCTTCAGTAAATCTTTATTTGCTGTCTGCCCTTGGGATCATTTCCAGACATGTAAACTTTTTATTTTTAAAACATTTTTACTGATTTTTAGAGAGAAAAACATAGACACGAGAGAAAAAAATCAGTCAGCTACCTCCTGCACTCCTCCTACCAAGGATGGAGCCTGCAACTCAGGCATGTGCCCTGACCAGGAATTGAACTGGTCACCTTTTGGTGTACAGGATGATGCCCAAACAACTGAGTCACACCGGCCAGGGGGAGATGTAAACTTTTTATATAGTTTTCACCAGTTTCACAAGGGAACGTCCTCGCACTCTTAGGCCAGAAGTGGAACCACTTGAGTATTTAAACATAAATCTGATGCATAATCTTCTCGAGCCATGTTGAAAGGCTTATTGCATATTCTGTCTCCATGGCTTTTCTCACTCGGTGTTTCTAGGCAAATTATTTTGCCTCATTACATCTTTATTTCCTCATCTATTGTATTAACAGCAATGAGGAAATTTGATCCCTACATGGCAGAGCTGTTGTAAGAAACTGAAATAACATAGACAAAGTGTTTAACACAGTGTAGGTTTTCAAGAAGAACGAACTGGTTTTTATCATTAAAGAGACATCACAAAGGCAATCGGCACTTAGAAGAGATAGCCCTCAGGATCAGGAATACCTAATAGCCACTCCTACTCACAATTGTTCTTTGATCACACATCAAGCCTCTCTCGGGATGCTGGGCCATTTTCCCATCCCCCTACACACACACACACACACACACACACACACACACACTCTATTACAATACATTGGAGCAGAAAGAGAAAAACACTTTTACCCTTTATAAAATAATCTAGTTTACCAATATAACACACCATAGGAAACCCTTCCACGCTCCAGGAAAACTGTTGCAGAGAAAAGTAATATTGGGTTATAGCTAAAGCTTACCAACCAACTGGGGAACTTGGAGGGGAGAGGTCCCCAAAGTGCTAGCCTGAACTTTCTTTCCTTTTTTTTTTTTTTTTAAATCCTCACCCAAGGATACGTGTTATGTCTGTCATCACAATGGACTCAGAGAAGCTCCTGTGTCCCTTCACCCAAAAGGACTGAGAGTTGCCCAGACGACAGCAAAGTGGGAGAAGAAAACTGAAGGCTACGCAAGGGACTGAGGTGCCAACATGGAGTCATATGAAGAAATTAAAGACTGAAGTGGAAGCTACTTCTTTAATCATGTTCCTGCTCATGCTAGCATCTGTTAGCTTCCAGTCTTCTGCAAAGTCTTGTGCAGCAAGTCCAAGGACTCTGAGTAAATCTGCACCAGCAACAAAAGAGACTCATTTAGTAGCTAAAAATATTAATATGTCCATAATTCTGATTTCTCATTTTGTTGTTTTGCATTGGCATTGTTATTATTTAATAGCCAGAGTTTTGCTCTTGACATTCAAGTTTTGAAAATAACATGTATGTGGTTTAGTTTTTGCATTGGCATTGTTTGCAATTGTTTTTAATTTTAGAGCCCTATTATTGATGTTTAAACTTTATTTTAATTAGTAAAAAAGGGTGAGATGTAGAGAGCCACCGGAGAAGGCACATGGACATTCTTTTAATTCTTATCAGCTGAGCCCGAGGGCACTGGCAGAATCCTCTTATCCACATGTGTCAAACACAAGGCCCACGGGCCAAATCCGTCCCGCCAGGCCTTGCAATGTGGCCCGCACCGTGCTGTCATCACTGCACTCCGCTGCGTTTCCATCACAATGACAGTTTATGACTGTTCAGTAAACCATTCGGCCCGCGATTTAGGCTGGATTTTAGATTTTGGCCCCTTCTCTGATTGAGTTCGACACCCCTACTCTTATCAGTACTGATTTCTTAATCCATGTGCTTGGAATGAGGAACAAATAGGACCTGGACTCACCCAGGTCTCGATATGCTAAATCTTGTACCAAAAAATAAGGAGCTTACCCAGATTTTGATGAATAGGATCTGGGCACACCCGAAACTCCTTTGGACCTTAAACTCCCCTTTGGAAGCCCCCCCAAAAAAAAAACCGCCAACAGAATTAAAAAACCCGATGAACAATATTAACTGTTGAATATAATAGAATCAGAGGTATGGAAGGGGAGTGGACTGATGATTCTCAGGGAAAAGGGGAGTGGGGGTGCGGGAAGAGACTGAACATAAACTGTGCACCTATGGATGAGGACAATGGGGGGTAGGCAAAGGGCAGAGGGTGGGGTGGGAACCTGGTGGAGGGGGAAAAATTGAGGAACTTTTGTAATAATATAAACAATAAAGGTTTATTTAAAGGAAAAAAAAAGAAATGAGTTTCATACCCTAGCCGGTTTGGCTCAGTGGATAGAGCGTCGGCCTGCAAACTGAAGGGTCCCAGGTTCGATTCTGGTCAAGGGCATGTACTTTGGTTGTGGGCACATCCCCAGTAGGGGGTGTGTAGGAGGCAACTGAGATGTTTCTCTCTCATCAGTGTTTATAACTCTGTCATCCTCTCTGTTCTGAGTCAATAAAATATTCTTTAAAAAAAAAAATCCTCACCCAAGGATACGTTTTTTACCAATTTTTTAGTGAGAGGAAGGGAGATGGAGAGAGAAAAATCAATGGAAGCCCTCTGACCAGGGATTGAACCTGCAACCTGAGTATGAACCTTGACTAGAAACTGAACCCTCAACCTTTCGGTTCTAGGATGATGCTCCCACCAGCTGAGCCACAGCAGCCAGGTGCTAACATGCACTTGCAGCAGGATCTCCAGTGCGGTGTGTAGAAGGGCTGCTGGGGAATTTTGTTGAGAAGCTGTTTCTGGTCTCCTCCCTTTGCTCCCTTGGAGATTCTGGCTCAAGATCTCTGGTGGGGACCTTGGAGATGGCACAATTAACAGCTCCCCAAGGATTTTCATCAAAATAGTTTTGCTGCCCTCACCAATTTGGCTCAGTGGATAGAGCATTGGCCTACTGACTGAAGGATCCCAGGTTCGATTCCTCTCAAGGGCACATGCCCGGGTTGTGGGCTCAATACCCAGTAGGGGGCATGCAGAAGGCAGCTGATCAATGATTCTCTCTCATCATTGATGTTTCTGTCTTTCTCTCCCTCTCCCTTCCTCTCTGAAGTCAATAAAAATGTATTTTTAAAAAGGGATGGTTCTGCTATGTTGAGAAACAACTCTCCAGTGGAACTGACCACCTTCCAGGCTCTTCCTTAATACATACACGCAAATGACTCGCATACTTGGCCTCTCCGAGTTGCCTTGAGGAACTCTTCAATAACTTCAGTTCTTCATTCAAGCCCCTTCTCTCAGGACAGTCTGAGACCCAGGTCTGTCCCTGTGCACAAGCATTTCCTCTGGCAAAAGCCCCAGGGGGCCGTCCCAGCCTCCCTGCGCTCTGCTCCGCCTCCTGGCAGCTCCTCTGGAGCAGCGTGGCCTTAGCCCTGGTCTCGGACTTCCAGCCGGCTGCCCGGTCTCGGACTTCCAGCCAGCTGCCCGGTCAGAGGGGCTGGGAGTGCCTCTCCATTCCAGCAGCAGCTCCCCCTCCAGGCCTGTTCTCAATGAACAGGCCAAACAGGTGCCCACTTTCTAGATCAGCCCTGCCCTGGGGATCCGGGAACCCCACCTCCTCCCTGTGTCTCCACAGCCTCCAGGTCGTCTCAGTCCCTACAGTTCCCCACAACTATCACAGATGGTTGCAGGGGTTTCTGTCTCTCTGGCACATGGGGGTTAGGTTTGGAAGGTACCCTTCGCAAAGAACAGGGAGAGACGGGAACAAGAGGCCCTCACCCTGAAGACCCGTCAATGGCCACCCCATCTCTCACCTGCAATACGATGGGTCAGCGGTGTGAGAGCAGGGAGGCTGGGACCAAGGAGGAGGAGCAAGAGGGTCCAAACAGACCCAGTCCCGTCAGCAGCAGAGCCACAGAGCAGCGTCTCGGCCTCATTTGGTTAACAGACGCTCGGTGCGCTGCCTGTGTTAGGAGAGCATCACCCTCTCCTCTGCCAGCGGCCAGCAGGCCTCCCTCAAGCTGGGAACCCGAATGCCCCTGTGCACTGCCCAGGGTCTCCTGCCTACAAGCTCACGTCCCCCCGCGCCGCTGAGAACTACTGAGCTAGACTCCACAGCAGAGTGCATGGGCCACAGCCATTCTGCTGCTGCGCTAGATTGCCTGAAGCCAGAAATGTCAGCTTAGGTGAGGAATGAGCACTCAGTGCCACCTGCTCTGACTAGAAGTGTGACTAGTGGGCCGCGCGCGCAGGGCTGTTGTCAGGAAGTCCAGCGCCCCAAAAGCCTCTCTGCCTCTCGTCGCCCGTTCATCCAGGTGAAGTTAGATGCAATGACAGACAGGGAAGGGGAGTAAGCAGGCAGTTGCTTCCTCTTTTGCCTAAATGTCATGAGATTTCTGGGAGCCTGGGTGCTTCGTTCCTTTGGATACAATAAGGCGAAGGAGTCATTAGACCCGAATTCCAAAGCCAGCTCCACACTTGCCGCCTATAAAGCACTGGGCAGTCCCTTGGTCCCTCTGAGCCTCACGTCCCTTTTCCGTCAAATGGGAGTCATAGCTCCTTCCTCTCTGAGGTCTTCTAGGAATTGAGGAAATGCTGTGAAGTATAAAAACTAGGCACTCACCAGATTACAAGTTGGCGAACTCTAGCCCACGGTTCCATCCGCTCACATAGGTTGCCAGATTGAACAAACGAGATGTTTTATCTGGCAACCCTCTGCTGGCCATGTGCTTTCACAGTGAAGTCCAGTGGGACCTGGCAGGCCAGCAGAGGGCGTGTGGCTCAGGCAGACAGAAAGTCCAGAACCAGAAGGTGGGCCCAGCCTCTTCCTGTGGAGCAGCCTGCGGTCACTCTATCCAGCTCAGCAGGAGGCAGCGCCGAGGGTGAGACAGAGGCCGCCCTCAACAGCAGCACTAATCAGGCTGAAGGACAATGAACTCCATCCAATCAGAGAACACCTACATCCCCCAGCCTCCTCCCCTTGTGGTTTTTGCGCATAAAATTCAACCCCAAGGATAATGGTGGCTGATTCCTAACCTTCCCCGGTCGTGGCTCCTTCCCCCCATGCCCTCTAATAAATGCCCTCCTGCTCACAGTGTCCGCCTGTTTCCGTGACACCTCCAGTTTTACACATCGGTGCCGAAACCAAAACCAGGCCACCGGCTGAGGCCCACTCCCGCCTGCTGGTGAGAGCCGGCCCCGGCCGCAGAGTCCCTCAGGGTCTTAGAGGACAGTGGCCTGAGGCCAGCTCTCCCTCTCTCTCCCCTCCCTCCTTAGAGCCCCACCATCCCTCACCCCTCACGGAGGCCAGTCCCCTTTCTGGAACTGCACACGGTCTCCTCTCTGTGGGCCCTGGACACTGGGGCCTCGGGCAGACCAGGAATTCCGGCTCCTGAGCTCCTCCTCTCGGTGGGAACCCCCAGCACGAACCCTGCAGGGCTAAACTGCTGCCACCCCTCCACCCCCTCCTGAGCTCACAGCACGCTCTGCCTTCTGAGTATCCTGTCCCTCTTCGCCTGCCTCTCACCTTCTCCTTTGTTTCCAGGCTATTCTAACGATAGCATAGCACTTGCACACAACGGCAGACACTCGTTTGCCAGGTATGTCTTTGACCCTCGTCATATTCTGAGTTTTGTTTTGGGGCCACTTGGGCCCCATTTTCGACCTCCCAGCCGTCACTCGAAAGCTGAACTCTCCATTATTTCGTTCTTGGGGGCTGTCTCCTTAGGGTGCCTTTGGTGAGTCATCCACTCCTCCCTGATCCGCGCTGGCCACACGGAACACCTGTCTCGCCGACCGGAGTCCTTGGACCGTGGTTTTATCTCACGCTGTCTCCCTCCCTCCCCTCCTGCGCTCCACGGGACTTCACAGCCACTTCCCCCGAAAGACCCCCTGGGCACGGGGCCCATGGGCTCTCCCGCTCCCTGGAGGAGAAATCAAACCCAGGGCTCCTTTCCGTCCCAGCGTGGCCTGGCCCCACATCCTTAGCGAGCACGGCGCTCTGTGTCCCAACCCTAGCTGCTCTGGACACCTTTCCGGCGAAACTGGCAAGCAGCCCGAGGCCCCACACGTCGGGCTTTCTGGACACTTCCCTCTCATCTTCCCTGTCGGCTCATCACCTCTTTCCAGATCCCACTTCTCAGGAACAGCCCCCTAAAACTCAATCCCGCTCCACCCCGGTAACCAATCACACCAGCGATGACCCCCGACAATGTCTCTTCCTTCGGACACTCTCCCCCATAGCACCTCCACGTGTAAGCCCCCTTCGCCTTCCTCTCCCTCCTCACCCTCACCCTCTGCCCCTTTCCTTCTCATCCTGTCCTCCGTGCTGAGGGCCTGCACCACTCACCCTCCAGCCATCTGCCCCCAGAGTGCTTCGTGGGGTCCCCTCCCCCTGAGGCCAAGCCCCCCCCCATCTGTAGCCCCTCCCAGAGGTTGCAGAACCACAAGGCATCATGAAGGTCCACGTCCCGTTCTCCTTCTGGGTCTCCCACGAATGGAAAAGAGATTAGGCTCCTTCTTGGATGATCCAACCAAATTCACAAAAGAATTTAAATACTTAACAGACATATGGTCTGACCTCTCAAGCTGGCCGCGCCCTCTCCTCCACACCGCTCCCAGGAAAAGGATCGCATCTGGGCAGCTGCTACGGCTCAAGCGACAAAGTATTCGCTGACAATCCAGAGGGACCAGGGGGAGCGAGGCAGGAGGCACTCCCACAGCGCTAGGCGGCCCATTTCCTCACGTCTCTCAGAGGGAAGGCTAAAGGCAGGATGTAAAGCCTCAACTAGGACAAAGTCTCAGAAATCACACAAAGTCCAGACGAAAATCCTGCCGCCTTTCTAACCGCCCCACGGAGGTCCCGGAGTAAAATGTGCCAGTACGGCCCGCCCCCCGCGAGGAGCCTGGTCCTCGGACCCAGGTCGCCAGCCAATCACACCGGGTATCGGGAAAAACCTACAAAATAAGCACAGGGCCCTCAGTCGCCCCAGCGAGAACGTGCACAGTTGCTCTCACAGTGGTTAACAGCAGGCAGGACGAAAAGGAACGCAGGAAGGCGAAGGAAAAAGAGAGGAGAGGGAGGCGGCCCCTGAGGAGGCGAGACAGGAAGGAGACGATGCCCACTATTTGCTCCTGACACCCCACTAAGAGCCCCAAACAGGGTCTGGGCCAGACAGGCAAGGGCTCCCCTGAAGCGGACCACCCCCTGCTCCCCCCGCCTCTCTTTCACTGTGACAAGGGGGGTCATTGGACCAAGTTCTGCCCTCAGCCAAGACCTCCTCCAGCCCGTGTCCTCTGTGCCGCCAGGCAGGACACTGGAAGGCTGACTGTCCAATGTCCTCTAACCAAAGGGTGGCATTACCTCCCCCGCGGGCGCCAGGACCGCCCCGCGGGCGCCAGGACCTCCCGCCAGGACCGCCCCGCGGGCGCCAGGCCCGCCCCCGCGGGCGCCAGGACCGCCCCGCGGGCGCCAGGACCTCCCCCGCGGGCGCCAGGACCGCCCCGCGGGCGCCAGGACCGCCCCGCGGGCGCCAGGACCTCCCCCGCGGGCGCCAGGACCGCCCCGCGGGCGCCAGGACCGCCCCGCGGGCGCCAGGACCTCCCGCCAGGACCGCCCCGCGGGCGCCAGGACCTCCCGCCAGGACCGCCCGCGGGCGCCAGGACCGCCCCGCGGGCGCCAGGACCGCCCCGCGGGCGCCAGGACCTCCCCCGCGGGCGCCAGGACCGCCCCCGCGGGCGCCAGGACCTCCCCCGCGGGCACCAGGACCGCCCCCACAGGCACAAGCAATTCGCCCCCAAGATTCTCAGTCTCTGTGCTCCTCAGCCTCATGGTGGCGGATGGCTGAAGGCCAGTTCCAGCAGCCCTTGCTCTAACCACCACCGCCCACCGCAGGGCCCAGGGTAATCTTCATGGTGGCAGGTAAGCCCATCTCTTTTATCTTAGAAAGAGGGCAGAGTCAGGCCTGCATACTCGGGGTTCCTCCTCCCGCCCCTCTCTGTTGTAGGCATAGCTGGTGAGTGTCCTCGCCCACTTAGCGCCCACCCCTCCCTGCTATCTGCACAGCCATTGCTTTCACACATGTCTTCCTAGTTTTGCCCAGTTGTCCCATGCCCTTGCTAGGATGGACATTTTGTTTTTTATTTGTTTTTTATTTTAAATACATTTTATTGATTTTTTACAGAAAGGAAGGGAGAGGGCCAGAGAGTTAGAAACATCGATGAGAAAGAAACATCGATCAGCTGCCTCCTGTACACCCCCTACTAGGGATGTGCTCGCAACCAAAGTACATGCTCTTGACCAGAATTGAACCTGGGGCCTTTCAGTTCGCATGCTGACACTATCCACTGAGCCAAACCAGTTCTGACTAGGATTGACATTTTAACTAAAATAGGTGCATCCCGCCTCATCCCGGGTCCAATAGCACTCCCGCACAGTCCCAAAAGGTCCTGCTCCTCACCATAGGGGGGCACTCTCTGCCCTCCACCACGCTGACCCAGGCAAACCAGGCTCGGGACACCTCTCATTGTCCACAGCCTCTCCATGCAGGTGACACCCACAACGCCAGGGCCATTTCCCACCAAAGCTCAGCACCCACTCACACCTCAGCTCTGTTCGGCCTCACACCTGTCACTGGGACTTCTCTCCTCCAGCCTCCTCGGCCAGCACTCCCATGCTCGCTGTGAGGAGACCTAACGCTCCTATTGCTAGTTCAGGACCTCAGGGCAATTAATGAAGCCACCCCACCCATCGCCCCCGTGGTACCCAATCCTTGCTCCGTACTCTCTCAAACACGCCCAACACCCCCACTACACGGTGTTAGGTCTGAAGGACGCCTTCTTCACCATCCCTCTCAGTCCTAGTTCACAGGATCTGTTTGCATACACCGGGACTGGTCCCATCACCAGGATCACTAGACAAGTAACCTGGACAGTTCTCCCCCAGGGTTTTCGAGCAAGTCCCACCTCTTCGGCCATGCACTAGCCTCTGATCTAACCTCTAGCACCGCCCACGATGCACAGGTGATCTGCTCTGTAGCCCTCGGAGGCCTTCTCACAACACACCACACATCTTCCCCACTTTCCTCAGGAAAAGGCCATGGTTTCTAAAGGGACAATTCTCCAAGCTCAGGTTATCTATTGAGGACTCTTCCTCTCGCCCACTGAAAAAGGCATTGCCTCAGCGGCGGGTATGACTCTCAGCATGCGACTTCCACAAACCAAACAGGAACTCCTTTCCTTCCTGGGTTGGCCACCTTCTTCCGCTCTTGGGTCCCAACCTTTGCCCATGGCCAAAGATCTATATAGAGCCACCTCAGGGAACCTTCACGAACCACTAGATGATCCTAATGCATAAAATATTCCTTTAACAAATTAAAAATGGCACTTACGCAGACCCAGCCTTAGCCTCAGTGATCCCAGGAAGCCCATGATACGTCACAGACACCGGAAAGGATTCGCCTTAGGAGTCTCACAGACTTTTAGCCCTGACCAACGGGTAGTCACTTATCTCCAATTCCTGGTGGCCTGCCTGCCTCAGGGCCCAGGCTTCCACAGCCCTACTCATACAAGAGACACTCAAACTGGTGCCTTATGCCAACCTCAGAGTGTTTTCTCCCCATAACGTTGAATCTTTACTAACCCATCAAGCAGTCACCAATACCTCTCCCTCCCGACTACAGACCCTACATGTGCAACTACTTTTTAGCCCACAGGTCCAAATCTCACACAGCCCCAATACTCCAAACACAGCAAGGACTAAACTGGTGGTCAGTCATCCCTCTCACAATCAGGGACTGCTGGCTCCTAACCACCACTGCCTGCCAGCCTGATCGCCCCCAACTGCCCCCACCCCCGCCAGTCTGGTCGCCCCATGCAGCCTGCTGGTCAGTCCTTTGGTCATCCCTCACTAACCCCCTGCCTGCCTGGTTGCCCCATGCAGCTGCTGTGTGAATGTTACTGTTGCTGTTCAGTCTTCCCATCTGGTCGTGATGACCCTAGGCTATTATTAGTATAGATAAGTAAAGAGAGAGATACCTCACCTCAAAAAACTTGCTAATCACTAACAAAACACTCATCAGCAACTCTTCCAAGCAGCCCAGTTGCCCACTCAAATAGCGGTCATCCATGGCAAAGGACACCAAACCAAAGCCCCAATCTCAGAGGGAAATGATAAGGCAAACGTAGAGACTAAAAGACAAGCACAGGAACACTTAATATCTCCTCAACTCCTGCCATGCCTCCTCAGACCCCAACATATTCCACTCAAGAACAGATGGACCTCACTCAACTCAGGGCCTCCCTCAATGAGGAATGGTTTTATCTAAATAATAAGATAGTTCTTCCAATACAACATGCTTGAGAAATTCTTACGAATCTCCACAATCAGTTTCACATAGGACCTAAGCTTTTACTTCCCTCTTATCCCAGACCATCTTACATCCATCCTTGTACTCTGACCTACTAGACATAACCAGATCTTGCCCCACCTGGCAATGAACTTCTCACAAGGACGGTTTAGGCCCTCTCCTTCCCCCTTCCACCAAGCCAGGGGACAAGTCCCTGGACAGAACTGGCAAATTGACTTTACATTCCTATCACCCATCAGGATGAGATACTTATTAGTGTTTACGTGTTGACACCTTTACAGGGTGGATCTTCGGAAAAGGCCACTATGTGGCTTCAGCCCTGTGGCAAAGTGTCCTTCCCGATTCAGCCTCCACATCGCTACAATCTGGCTACGGTCCTGCCTTTATCTCTAAAGTTACTCAACAGGTTTCCGAATCCTTAGGGATGAAATGGCTGCTCCACATACTGTATAAACCCCATCATCAGGAAACGCTGAAGGAATGAGTGGCATCCTCAGACTACACCTCACTAAGCTCAGCGCCCAGACACACCTTCCCTGGCTGAGATTGCCACCTCTGGCTCTCCTCAAGGTCAGCTTATGTCCACATGTGCTCAGCCCTCTGAGCTCATGCACAGTAAGCTCCTATTAATGGGCAACCTATCACCTCCTGCTTCGTTACATGGGGACTATGTCCCAACACTAACACAGACACGCGCTCTTCTGCGGGAATATACAGAGCAATACTCCTCAGGGCACACAGGGAAAACCAAGTGCCCACATCTCCCCAGGGGCTCTGTCTACATGAAAACACTACAGCCAAGTCCCTAACCCCACTTGGCTCTCCTCACCACTTCGGCCGTAGCTAACTCAGTAGGCATAGTCCCACACACTCACTCTCCAGATTAAAGCTCACCTACCAGCTTGCAGAAACAGAAAACAACTCCACGCTGCCACCAGTCCTGGAGACCTCACTGACCCTCCACTTCATTACACAGGTATCCCCACGGGAGACCTCACACTGAAATCCTTCAAAACCACGCCAGTGTCCAGTGAAAAACGTGATCATGCTCTCTCGTTGTGAGGGACAAACGTTTTGGTTCACCCAGGCCATCACGCCCCCGCAGTGGAAGCCAGCTGTGAGCTCATCACGGACCTCTGGCTTCAGGGAGACTGTTACGAAGTGAGTCCCCAAGAGATGAACCACCGGAGCCAATTTGATTAAGCATGCTAGAGTTTATTACAGATTTGAATCCGGGCTCAAACATTGGCTGACGCAGTAGCAGGCAAACACCCAGGTGAGAGCCCCGACGGAGGGGCAGTCCCTCCTCTTATACCTCTTTTTCCCCACCCCTCCCACTGTTGGTATGTCACTCTCTGATTGGCCCCTCAGGACAAAGACCTGGCCGTCCTGAGCTATTTCTCAGGTAGTTTACGCAACCTGGCCTGTTTTTGCCTCAAACAGAAGTGCAGGATGCTGCTGTTTTGATGACGCCAGTCTCTTAGCCAGGTCTGGAGGGAGGTCTGCATATCTTACTACAAGGGAATTCCCGGCACTGAGTTATAACTGACTTTATTTATTTATTTTTTAACTTTTCCCCCCTGGCCAGGTCTGTCTCCAGAGTCCTTATCTCTTGGGCAGACGGGGCCCACTGTCACAGAGACCTGCAGGATTTTCTTCTGACCCCATCTATCTCTTCACCTTCATGTTATTCCTAATCCTAGCAGATCTCCTGGCCTCCTAAATGGCTTATCTATCAACCCCCTTTCACCTCCTCCTCTTACCGTGTACACCAACCTACTCCATACCTCTTAACCATCTCAGTCCTCACTACCTCCAAACTCTCAACTTCACGCCTCACCTCCTCAACTCCACCAACCCCACTCTCCAGCAAGACTGTTGGCTCTCTCTTCCCCTCTCATCACCCAGCTGCACAGCAGCCTCACCTCCTTGCATGCACGGGCCAACTCCAGTCTGTCCTTCCACTAGAGATGCACTTCCTGGGAGCTGGCCAGGAAGCTTTGGCACAGAGGCCTGGAGGAGCCCCAGAACATTAGTGTGCTGACGGCCACGTAAAAATGAACCATTTATGGGGCGGCTTGACCTCATCTGACCTTCACTTCCTCCTTTTGACCAGGCTAGCAGCCTCGCTGCAGGCGTCAGGAGGAGGGGCGCCGACAACCCAGCCCAGGTTTTGGGGGGAGTGGCGGGGTTAGACAGGAGTCCTGGACGTCCTGTGGGGCAATGGCAGGGTGAGGGGCAGGAGCGAGGAGGACCTGGGACAGACGTGGGCTCTGTGAGGACACCAAGGCCCCCCTCCTCCTGAGCTAAGGAATTCTCATGAGCAAACCCCGTCCTGCGGCCGCAGCAGCCCCATCTCCAGTGAGCGGCTTGGCTCTCACCAGCCTCGGCTTCTCACCGGGGAGGGGCTGAGCTGAAGGGTCTGGGAAACTGGACTAAGTTCTGGAGATGTGAGCCTCTTGATAAGACACCTCTTCTGAGGGCTGGACCCTGGCTTTGATGCAGGGAGGCCTGGATTCAAGTCCCACCTCTGTGCTTCCTGGCTGCCCAGCCTTGGGCAGGCCCTTGCCTCCTCCCCCTCTTTTATAAGGGTGTTGGGGTTAATAGATGTCATGGCGACGGACTGAGTGAGCAAACGGCACGTCTGACATCGGGCAGCTGTGATTAACGGGCTGTCATTAGGACGGAAGCTGGTTTGGTGCTGGCTTGCCTTTGGACTTGACACCGGAGCTGAGCTGAGGGAGCTGACGCAGTGCTAGTGACGCTGGTGTTGGAGGTACCCTCGGGGCTCTCTCTTCTGCGCCCCTTCCCCCGCCTCGGGGCCTCTTCTTCAGGATTCCTAACAGCCCTGAGCACTGTGAGAGCCGGGATTGCAGACCAAAGGAGACTCCTGTCTGCCTCCACACCTTCAAGTGTTGTCTCCCCAGGCTCTGAAGGCGACAGGTTGTTCCAAAGACCAATGGCAACAGGAACTGCTGCTGAGGCAGGGAGGCCCCTCAAAGCCGGGAACCCGTTGTGTCACCCAGAGAACCTGCTTCCTGGCGGCTTGGCCTCCTTTCTTCAGGGCCAGGGAGCCCGAGGCCCGCCTCCCTCAGGCCTTCTCCCCTCCGCCTCCTGGCCCTCGGTGTCATGGGCAGTGTCCCCCGGGCCCCGGGGGAACCGGCAGGGCTCCCTGCGGTAACCTGATGTTCACTCACCTGCACTGACTTTCCTCCCTCCTCCCCGCCTGTGGTCACCCCCAGTAAGCTCCCGGCATCCACATCCTGTGTGAATCTACATGGACCCAGGATCTCCCTCACCACGGGCTGTGGAGGTGAGGCAGGGCCTTCGCCACGAGGCCAGGCTGTGGCAGGCCCGGGCGCCTCAGCCACCGGTGCCCCACGCGTGCTCGAAGGCCCCTGCGGGAGAGGGAAATGGAAGCTTTGCCACCTGCCTTCTCCCTCTGCCCAGCTCTGCTCCCCTCTTCCTCTCCCAGGACTGGTTCCTGAGAGACGTCTCGCACCCAAACTGCATCTCAGAGCCTGAGCCTGCCCGCACTCCTCAGCAGGCGCGGCTCAGGGGCCACAGACAGGGCCCAGGCTCCTCCCAGTGCCCAGGGCCCAGCCTCGCCAGGCGCTGCAGTGGGGGGGGGGGGGGGGGGGCACTGAGGAGAGACAGATGGCTGGGCCCTTTCATGGGAACACACTCGATGCCACAACTCTCTGCCACAGAAAAGGGAGAACCTTTTAAAGCAATGACCTCACCCCTCAGAAACTCGGGGTGAGTCCGAAGGCCAGCAGCCATGGGCATCCTTCCGCACGGCCACGTCTTCCTCCGGGGTCCCGAGTGAGGCTCTTCGGCCTGCATGGCGCTCTAGAGGTTCCCCACGCTCAGGCCCCCGCCCCCCCCCCCCCCCCGAACCAGGTCCTGCCTCTCTGCAGCCCTCACCACCCTCGGCAGCCGCGCCACAGAGCGCCCTGCCTGGCAGGCCACTGGGGACACAGCCACCGGCCAGCGGACGGAGGCGCCTGCCCTGCTGGACAGTGCCCGGGGCCTCCGGAGCTGGGGCAGAACCCACAGGCCCGGGCGCAGAGCCCAGCGGTGCTGAGGAGTGACATGCAGGTGATCTTTGGGAGCACCTCCTTCAGCTGGGACGGTGGAAACTTCCAGAAGGAGGAAGGAGCTGAACCAAGTCTGCAGGAACCAGCCTCTAAGCAGCGTGGCCCACGACCTGCAGTGGACAGAACGCAAGCCACTCGTCCCCGTAAATGTCCCACTCGCCACAGGGGAGGGGGGAGGGAGCAGGGGCGTGTTTTAACCATGTTGTATTTGGCCCTACGGGATGCAAAATATTGATAATTGGACAACGACAAGGCCTATTCACCCGTGTTTACAGGGAGGCTGGTGTCCTGGACGCCGCGGCTCAGGGAGAGCCCAGCGGTGGGCAGGAAGTGCGTGGGGCGTGGACTCCCCTGCCGGACGGGGTCAGTGCCCGCTGCTCCAGGTGGGACCAGCTGAGCCCGGCGCCACAGGACCGGCCTCCCGCAGGCCTGAGCAGCGGCTGCCAGCCCCCCTGCCCGGCCGCCCCCTCCAGCACCCACCTGCTGAGACCTGGGACCCACCGCTCGCTGCTGGCCCGCCGCGGCTGCTGTGGAGCTGGTGGCGCAGGAGCCGCTCCGAGCCACCCAGTCCTCGGCGCCTTGGTGGTGTGGGGCCTGTCACGGGACCCACGGGGGGAAGGCCACCCAGGCGCCAGAGCTGGGCAACCTGGCCACGAGTGACTCCTGGGGCAGCACCAGCCTGGCTGGAGGCTGGCTTTCCTTCTCCCTCCCCCTCCCCCTCCCCCTCCTTCCCCTCCCCCTCCCCTTCCTCCTGCTCCTCCCCCTCCCCCTCCTCCTCCTCCCCTCCCCATCCTGCTCCTCCTCCTCATCCCCCTCCTCCTCTTCTTCTCCTTCCTCCTCCTTCTTGTCCTCCTCCTCTTACTCCTTCCACCCCCTCCCCCTGCCCCCTCCCCCTCCTCCCCCTCCCCCCTCCCCCTCCTCCTGCTCCTCCTCTCCTTCCTCCTGCTCCTCCTCCTCCTCCCCCTCCTCCCCGTCCCCCTCTTCCTCCCCCTCCTCCCCCTCCCCCTTTTCCTCCTCCCCCTCCCCTTCCTCCTTCTCCTTCCCCTCCCCCTCCTCTCCCTCCTCCTCCCCTTCTCCTCCTCCTCCCCCTCCTCCTCTCGTCCTCCTCCTCCCCTTCTCCTTCCTCCTCCCTCTTGTCCTCCTCCTCTTACTCCTTCCACCCCCTCCCCCTGCCCCCTCCCCCTTCTCCCCCTCCCCCTTCTCCCCCTCCCCCCTCCCCCTCCTCCTGCTCCTCCTCTCCTTCCTCCTACTCCTCCTCCCCCTCCTCCCCGTCCCCCTCCTCCCCCTCTCCCCTTCCTCCTTCTCCTTCCCCTCCCCCTTCTCTCCCTCCTCCTCCCCTTCTCCTCCTCCTCCTCCCCCTCCTCCTCTCGTCCTCCTCCTCCCCTTCTCCTTCCTCCTCCTTCTTGTCCTCCTCCTCTTACTCCTTCCACCTCCTACTCCTCCTCTTCCCTCTCCTCCTCCTCCCCCTCCTCCCCGTCCCCCTCTTCCTCCCCCTTTTCCTCGTCCCCCTCCCCTTCCTCCTCCTCCTCCCCCTCCCCCTCCTCTCCTTCCTCCTCCCCTCCTCATCCTCCTCCCCATCCCTCCCCCCCCTCCTCCTCCTCCCCCCTCTCCTTCTCTCTCCTCCTCTTCTTTCTCCTCCTCCCTCTTCCTCTTCCCCTCTTCCTCCTCTCCCCTCTCCTTCTCCTTCTCCTCCCCCTCTTCCTCCTCCTCCTCTCCTTCTCCTCTTCTCCCTCCTCCTTCCCCTTCTCCTCCCCCTTCCTTTTCTCCTTCCTCCTCCTTCCCTTCTCCTCTCCCTCCCTTCCTCCTCCCCCCTCTTCCTCTCCTCCCTCTTCCTCCTTCTCCTCCTCCTCTTCTTCCTCCATCTAATATGTTTTTATTGGTTTCAGAGAGGAAGGGAGAGGGAAAGATAAAAACATCAGTGATGAGAGAGAACCATTGGTTGGCTGCCTCCATCCTGCATGCCCCCTACTAGAGATGGCGCCCCCAGCCTGGGCATGTGCCCTGACCCATGACCTCCTGGTTCCTGGGGAGACACAGAACCCCTGAGCCACAGGCTCTCCTGGCTTCTTCACCCACAAATGTCTACTTGGGGCAGGTCATTATCTGTCAGCTTCACAGCAGCAATCTTAACCTATTTGTGGGCAAAGTTAACATGAGTTTCAACGTTTTAATCCATTTCTCCCTGCCGGTGACCAGCCACGTGTGTCTGAGGCAGAGAGGCCAGGACAGCACAGCCCCCTCGGAGACACCGCCACTGCAGTCCCCGGGCGCCTGGGCCACACACCGGCCCCACGCCCTGTGCCGACAAACACCTGCCAGGCGCGGGCCAGCCAGGCCCTGCGGCTCTTCTCGGGCGGAAACGGGCACCGAAGGCTTCCTGCTCCGAAGGCGGTGAAAGTGCCTTCCTCAGCGGAGACCGGCGTGTCTGCTGCTCCAGAGAGGCCGGAGATGGCCCTCCTCAGCAGCCCACGTCCCTCTGCCGCTCCCGGCGTGGGCAGGGCGACCAGTGCCCCGCACGAAGGACGGGCCCAGCAAAGACGGGACAGCAGCACCTTCAAAGGGATTCTGCCGAAAGTCTGAAATGGAGCTCCTGGGACTTCTCAGGTTTCTGGAGTTAATATTGGGAATTTGTATTTCTGAGGTCAATAAATTATTAAATGTCTTCAAAGTTTTACTAAATGTATGCATGTTTTTTTTAATATATTTTATTGACTTTTTACAGAGAGGAAGGGAGAGGGATAGAGAATTAGAAACGTTGATGAGAGAGAAACATCAATCGGCTGCCTCCTGCACACCCCCTACTGGGGATGTGCCCACAGCCAAGGTACCTGCCCTTGACCGGAATCGAACCTGGGACCTTTCAGTCTGCAGTCCGATGCTCTCTCCACTGAGCCAAACCAGTCAGGGCTACGCATGCTTTTTAAAGGGAAATAAGTAGGGTCTTTGTAGACATCGAGGCATGTAGTCATCAGGGTGGGCCCTGGTCGAGATGGCCAGTGTCCCAGTGAGAGGGACTTTGACACAGAGCAGCGCGTGCCAAGGGGCGGGGCTGGTGCCCAGCCTCGGCGTCAGAGACCCCAGCGAACGCAGGCGCAGAGCAGGGCAGGCGTGTGGCAGACCCTCGCCGCCCTCAGCAGCAGCCAACGCCCGGACACCTTGGTTTGGTCTGCTGCCCTCCAGGACGGTGGCAGATGCATTCCTCTTGTTGAAGCCATCCCCTCGCGGCACCGGCATTGCTCCACACCCGTCCCTGAGCCAGCCAGTGCCTCCCGGCCCCGAACCCGGACCGCAAAGAATGCGACAGCCTCAGCCAGAGACTCTTCAGATGAAAATGGGAGCAGATCCCCCAATCTCGCCCCTCCCATCGCTCGGCACTCCATCTCTGACAACCCCCAGTTCTTAGTATCACACACACACACGTGCACACACATGCACACGTGCATGCACAGGCACACACACAGTCTTTCCACACCTCCACAAGACAACCCTTCCCCTCCTCTGACCTTCAGCAAACGCCGTTCCTTTCCCAGAGACACTGCTGTCTCCACTCCTCCCCCCGCCTCACCTTCCGTCTCCCCCGCCCCTCCCTCTCCCCCCCCTCCCCCCCGGCTGTCTGTGCATCTCTCAGGTCTCACCCTCAAGGTCTTTGCTGGTCTTGGGCCGAGGCCCGGGGTGTTCTCCTAGCTGCCCCTCATCACTAGCAGGCAGGGCGGGGCCCTGAGCCAGTTGTCATGCATCCATCTCAGCACAGAGTTGAGTGTTTAGTAATGTTTATTGCAGTTGGAGCTCCAAGCAAACTATTGGTGAGCTCATCTCATCGCACAGGCGTTAGACAGGCTCCTTCTGCCCACGCACACGCACAAGCCACACACAGCACGCACAGTGGCCGCGCATCGGCTGTCGGATGAGAAATGGGGGAGAGCAGGTCCTTGCCCACAGACAGCCTGCGGCCTAGAAACCATCACTATGACTGCTGTGACGGTCTGCACACCGTGTCTCTCCTGCTCTGCTCACACTGACAGCGCCGAGCTGCTGCTTGGCAGACGAGTGTAACAGCGTTGGACTTACGAGGTGTGGGCTAGGTCACATTGGGGGGGGAGGGGTGGTCTAGGAAGACAGGGGGCGTGAGATGAGGGCAACACTTGAAGGTGAGAAACCACTGGTAAACCAGAGGCTGCCTGCAATATCTGAAAGCCTGATAACTTCTCATTAAGGAATTCCTCAAACCGCAATACGGGAACCAGCCAGAGAGATGGAGACTCCAGATGCATGGATAGAGTCTTCCAATCTTGGGCTGCATTCTGTTTTCACAATTGTTTCTGGCAGAACCTTAAAGGAAAATGCAAACCAGATGTACAAATACTTTCTTTGTGAGGAAATGAAGAAAAGGTTATTTATCCTGCTCTCAGACAGCTGCTCCGGGGGCAGCCAGACCCCAACTTCCCCTTGAACCACTCGCAGAGCCCTCTCCAGCCTCAGGCCTGTGGTGAGGAGGCCAGGCGGCAGGGCTGCAGCCCTCTCCCTCAGGGCTCTCCGAGGGGGGAAGCAGACGAACATTTCTGCTCCTCCTACAGAGGAGGGAGCACCGGGGCCTCACGGAGCCTGGAGCTTAAGTGAAACAAACCAACCGTGGCTGCGGTCTGGGATTCCCCAAGCTCTGCCTCCTGCTGGGCCCTAATTGGCCTCAGACTCCCTGCCCAGTTGCTGACCTTGACCCAGAAAAGCCAGCTTTTGCCAAAAACAAGAAAGCAAGCCAAGTGTGCCTCCAGCACCCTGAGGAGCCTGAAGGGCCCAGACCTCAGAGTAAGGTGGGAGAACTGTGAAGAGTGAGTCCTTTGCCAAAGCAGGCATCACGTCAGAGCCCGGAGGGACGGGTGCAGAGAAGGCAGTGCTCCAATGTGCACACCCAGCCCTTTGCACAAACTCCCAAACGCTGGATCTCCTCCAACCAACAGTCCCAGGTCCCCGCAGAACTAGGATCCGCTAAGGCATGCAAGTTCGACATACATAAGCCATCAGTAGGCCACAGTAGGGCGTTCTCGGGTTCACAGAAAAGCTATAGGCAGAAGGAATACAAAAGGTTTGGAGTCACAGATGTGAGTACGCAATCTGCATATGTGACCTTGAATTCGTGACGTAACCTCCCTTCTTTCAGGTCCTCATCTAAAGTCCCAGTCCTGGTGGGAAATATCAATAAGAAGTCTAAAGAGTGATGCCAGCTGGCTGTTGCCCAGCCTCTGCAGCTGGGTCTTGCCCATCGCCTGCTCCCAGACCCTCCTGTGCTCAGATCACCCCCGAGGACAAGGCCGCCTGCCCTCCAGACCTCTCAAGGAGAACCAGCCCCTGGAAGCCGGAGAAGCGGGTCCCTGCCGACTACCTCATTGACCGGGCTGTCCTTTGTGGTCCTGCCCGCAGCCTGCCGTTACGATGGAAGTCAGCTGTGCTGTCAGCCTGCCCTCCTGCCACCCAGAGATGGGAAGCCAGAAGCAGAGTGTCTGGCCGCTGCCAGGACTCACGTTGCACAGGCAAGCTCTGGGGATAAAACCAAAGGACGTCGCATTCCGCTTCACACCATGCGAACGCCCGCTGACTTGCTATTGCAATGGGAGAGAGGTGCCCAGGCACCAAGCGTGCGGCAGGAGCCAGCCCGTCACAGAGAGGAAGGCGGGCAGAGCTCACGCATCTGTGGCAGAGGTAAACCACGTGGAGGGAGCGAGGAGGGGGAGGAGGGGGAGGGACAGGAGCTGAGGCTGAGAGCTCAGGGCTGCGGTTCTATAAGAGGAGCCGGAGCTCCCCTACGGGGGAGCCTCTGAGCACTGAGGAGTGGACACACTCCAGACCTTCTTCGTGGGGCTTAGGTCACACCCATCCTAGTACTCATCGTTCTCTCTCGAGAAATGCCTTAACCACAGAATGTGTGCTGAGCATCTGGCCCCACGGGACACAACAGCCTCGCCTGCCCTTGGGACTCAGTCCAGAGGGAGACGGGCAGTAAACAAGCAAACGCTTCAGAGGAGGAGTAGGGGCGCACTGGACCACTCACCCAGAAGGCGCCTGGAGCGGTAAGACAGCGCGGCGGTGAGCCATGCCCTCTCGGCAGCCGGGGAGGGCCGAGCAGGTGCCTCTGACCGGCAGGGAGGTGCAGAGGAGGCCCCCAGATGCTGGGGCGGGAGGACCGTGTCCAAGGACGGCGGGAAGCCAGGGGCTGGGGCTTACTTGCTGCGTGGGGAGAAGAGCAGGTGGCGCTGGAGGAGAAAGGCGGGATCGGTCCGGGGGGACCCCTGGTCCCGAAACCTCTCTTCTGAACCCCCACCTGCCACTGGCTGCTCCTCAGACACCGTATGTTTGAACAGTGCCACGCAGGAGGCCCCCCTGATCCGGGAACCAACGCAGCCATGGTGCAGGGTTCTACACTCTCTTGCCCGGCTCTTTCAGGGGGTGTGGCCACAGGCCAGGAACCCCTGGGGTGGGACATGTCAGAGGACCACCCAGAGACCTCAGTACGCACAGGAGGAGCACAGTAACGGAGACACAGGAGCCTCTCAGCCTCCCGCCGCCGCTGGGTGCTCACCCAGCCCAAGGCAGGCCCCACCCCTGGAGCCCTCGGCGGCTCCTCAGCCGGCAGTGTAGGCACCCCGGGGAGCTGTCAGAATGTAGACTGTATGGGTTTTCTCTTGCTGCTGTAACAAATTACCACAAATGTAAAGGAACAGAGAGCATGACCCCCGGTGCTGTAGTTCAGAAGACTAATGGGGCTCCTGGCTCACGTCAAAGTGTTGCAGGGCTGTGTCCTCTGGAGGCTCAGCGAGAGCCATGTGCCGCTCTCTCCAGCTGCTAGTGCGCCTGCCTCCTTGGCTCCTGGTCCTTCCTCTGCCTTCAGGCCCCGCCCAGCGGCCAAGTCCCTGTGACGTCCTCTTCACGTCTTTCCTCCGTAAGGACCCCTGTGATCCCACTGAGCCCATCAGCACCCAGGCTACTCTGCTCCTCCCTTCGCAAGGTCAGCTGATTGACCAGCAGCCTTCATTCCTCTACCCCAGAACTGTCCTCGGCCTGGTAACCTGGCAGGTCCCAGGAGCCAGGACGTGGGCATCTGGATGTGATTCCGCCTCCCCGTGGACTCCAGGGGCCTCTCCTGCTGACTGAGTCAGGTCTGCATTTTCCCAGGATGCGCAGGGGCCCAAGCCCACATCCAGGTGTGAGAAGCTCTGGCTGCGTCCACCCTGCCCGCCGCCCCCTGCCAGGCAGCCTTCTGTCTCTCAGGCTGTGCTGGGCTAGGCCACACGGAGCCCTGACAGCTGGTTTTCCAGCTCAGCTGTCACACTGCAAACAGTCCCACCCTCTCCACTTGAACCCCCGCTGCGGAGTGGGGTTCCTTTGTCCAGAAAACCGGACCTGGGCAGCCTCCTGTGGGGTGAGCATGCTGAAGCACCCCCAGGCTGCGGGCTGTGTGGGGAGGGGCTGCTTACCCGCTCTGCAGGCCTGAGGCGGGCCGGTCCAGGGGAGGGCAGTAATCCCTCACAGCTAGCGGGACCAGGGCTCCGGGGCCGGGGAGGGCCTGGGAGTTTTCACAGAGGTGGTGACTCAGGCTCAGAGAGGTCCTGACTGGCTCTAGGTCACACAGCTGCAGGGAAGGGAAGTGTGAGAACGAGGAGCCGGACCAGCAGGCGGGACCACACCCCCTGCTCCTGATTGACTGTTATGTGGGGGCCATGCCTGTCACAGGAGAGCAGGGTAAGATGGCCAACCTCGGGCTCCATCTGTCCTGAGGGAAAGCTGGCCCTGGCAGCTGCCGCCTCCCCCGAGGCTGCTCCACGGCCCGCAGCCAGCCTGCCTGGCGCTCCCAGCAGCCGGCGGGGGCGGGGGGAGGAAGGCCTGGCAGGTGGAGCTGGCCCGGAGTGCTGACCTGGCTCTGCCCCAGCAGCCCAGCCTGCGCCGAGCTGCAGCCGAGTGCGTCCCGGAGCCAGACCCTCCCCGTGCCAGGACATCTCCAGCCGGCCAGGCAGAGTCCCCGAGGCTGCCATGGGGTAGGTGCCCTCCACCCAGCAATGCCCCGCTTCTCTGCACGGCCGAAGAACATCTGGCTGCCTGGGCACCTTCGCTGGGTAAAAATAGCATGTCATCTGAGAGTGGGCACCACGCCACCTCGGCAGATGGAGACCAGCTCCGGGAGCCCGCTGAGCAGTGTGACAGGCATTTGCCAAGGGCAGGCTCTGGGCTGGAGGCTCACAGGGCCGAGGGCCAAGACCGTGGCTGAGGGCCAGGAGGGCAGCAGGGCAGAGGCGGCGGCGGGGGCAGGAGGCCCATGGGAGGGCCCGCGCGAAGCCAGAGGCCGGGGCTGAATCCGTGTCTCCCTCCATCGCCGTGTGACCTGAGCCGGTAACCTCCGGCCTCGGGCCAGTCCACCACAGGCTCCCTGAGCCGGACATTCCGAGGGTCAGTGCCAGGCCCTGTGAGGGTGGAGAGGGCCGTGGGCACATGGGCCTTCTCTCTTCAGAGAGGAGACAGACATTAACCAAAACAACACAAATAAAGACGCAATGCCAGCGGGACCCTGTCTCAGGGTCGATGGGAGCAGGAAATGGTGTCGGAGCAGTACCATGAGCAGGAGGGTCTGAGAGGCCGAGGGGCGTGGGGGAATTAAATGGAAGAAATGAGGGTGAGCTGAGTTCTTAGTCCAGTGCCTGGGCCTGATATACGGGGAAATGGAACTAGTTTAGTGGATTCTTACTGAGACCAAAGCTGAAATAGGGGCCGACTCTCCCACAGCATGTGGGGCAGCCTGAGCCAGGCTCCACAGAGGCTGACCCAGGGCTCAGCGCAGGATTTAAAAATAAAATCCACAAACTGCCCGAGGCCTCGAGGAGGCCCATTCAGAGTCCCCAGACACTGTAGTTTCCGAGGACCCTCCCTCCTGCAAGCTCTGGGCAGTTTGGCTGCGTCCACACGAGGCCGAACCCGCACTTCTCCCGTTTCTCTAGGCACCTGTGCAGCCTCCAGTGGCCTCCCCTGCCCGGCCCGGACGCTCGCTGTCCGGCGGACGGACATGGACGGCAGGCCTGGGCAGCCTGCTTGCAGGTGCGTTTCTCCTCTAAGTGCATCTGGGAAAGGGATGCCTTTAGGTGAGGCCGGAAGACAACGCTGGGAAAGCAGTGCGAGGTGCCCGCCAGCGCCAGCAACCCGGGGGCTGCCCCTGCAGACCCCGAGGGTGGGCCATCTCGGGGCTCAGGCCCAGCGCGCTCACAGCCCTCTGGCCCAGGCTGACGTGGCATCAGGATGTCATGTGAGCCACGTCGAAGCGAGAGGAGGCCGGGAGTGCCTGCCCCGCATCCTCCACAGCCGCTGCCTCCGCTGTGCCCTGGCCACGCTCCCGTCCGGGCCCACAGCCCCTCCCCTCAGCACCCACACCCCCACTCTCCTCCCTGGGGACCTCAGCTGCCTGTTGGCGGGCCGGAGCCCCTCCACCATTCTGCAGCGCACACCCCTCTCGTCCCTCAGCCAAGCGATTTGGGGCCAGTCTCAGAGGGTCTTTGGGAGCCCTGGCCTTAGTGGTGACCACCCCATAATGCACTGCTCTCTGTAAGGTCCCAGCTGAGAGGTTTGCAGAAGCAAGACTCGGCGATTAAGAGGGAGGAGGTTTAATCTGCGCTCCCGGGCGAAGCTCGCTGGTCCGAGGGTGGGCCAGGGAAGTTTGCGCCAAAAGGCGGCATAGGTGCTTCTTTTATACATACAGCTGTTTAGGGAGGGGAGGGCGGAGGGCATGAGAGGTGTGGAATTCCTGCCTCAGGCCAGGGGACTAGGAAGGCGCCAGCTAGCCAGCTATCTTTGTCACCATCCACCTTGCAGATGCTTGTATCGGCTCTGGGCTTCCCCCTGCCTGGACCTAACACTCTCTCTCCGGCCTGTCCCTGCCAGGCGTCATGAGACTGCAGCGTCTGAGCCCCACATGGGCCTGCACACATCCTCCGGGCTCCCCTCTGCCTGCTTGGCGGAGCCCCAGCCAAGAGCAGCCTTGGCCCCCCAACCCCCTCCCCCGCAGCTGTCAGGGGAAGAGGGCGTCAGAGGGCGGGTGGACGGGGTTGTGCGGCCAGAGGATGGAGCGGCTGCTCACCCTCCGGGGCCTCTGCAGCCACCTGTGGCCTGCTCCCGGGGGGGGGGGGGGGGGGGGGGGGGGGGGGGGGGGGACACTCCTGCAGGCAGAGCTCAGGGCTGGGGGGAGGGGGGAGGTGCGGGCGCTGATATCTGGGCTGGTGAACACACACTCCTTTCTAACTCGGTTGACCTCTTGGAAAACGCCTCATGCCAATCTGAGTCCTCGCCGGGGGCCTTGGTGGCCGCTGCCTACAGTGTCTTCAACGGCCTTGTCTGCCCTTCCTGTCCAGGTCGGCCAGCATGAGGCCTTCTCCCGACTCTGTCTCCGTCCGACCCACAGCCAAAGGCTGGGGCAGGCTGGGGGCTCACGACGGAGGTTCACCCCCCTCCCCCCTGCAGCCCTTCGGGCTCTGGGTGTCCCCGCCCCCAGCCTGCCCTCTGCCTCAGCGGGTCTCTGGGTAGCTGTCCCCGGAACTAAGACCCTTTTAATGAAGCTCTTTCCTCTGAGGCCAGGAGAGTGGCTTCTGTGCTTGCCACCAGCAATGCCCGCAGGTGCCCGGCCAGTCCTGCCCACAGCGGCTCCGTCATCCCAGGTGCCCGGGCCCGGAGAGCTCGGTGTGGAAACCCGGCTCCCCCCATCCCTGCAGACGAGGAGCCAGGCCCGCGGCCGGTGTGGCGATCCCCGGTGGTGCTGTCCGGAGCTCCGGCCGCGGGCCTCCAGCCAGTGGCTCTCTCCACCGCCAGCACCACTGGGACCGGGAGGCAAGAGCGAGCCAGGGCGGCCTCCTGCCCAGCGAGGCACAGCCCCCGAGAGAGTAGGCGCCGGGGTCTCTCTCCCGCCCTCCCCTCTGAGGGCTTAGGCAGGCGCCCTGCCCCACTCCTTCCAGCTGCCACCGTGACAGGCTTGCCCTGCAGAGCTTCTGCCAGCGCTTCCCAGACACAGCCCTGAGCCCGGGGCCTGTAAGAGGCTCTCTGAGCAGCTCCCTGGGCAAAGCCCAGGCCGACAGCACACTCACTCCCCACACAGCGGCCGGCCCTCTGCAGTCTCACCGCCCTCCGTAGCTCTGAGCCTTTGGGCCTCACTTTCCCATCCAGGAGTTGGGAATGAAGTGAAGACTCAGCTGTGTTGGTCCGGGTTCTGCCAGAAGCAGATGTCAGAGGAGACAGAGGGGGGAGACCTGCGTTGGGAAACACTGTGAGGCAGCACAGAGATGGGGGCTCGGCCAACACCGTGAACCTCAGCACCTGGACGCAGCGAGCGCCTGCCAGCGGCGCGGAGAGGACAGGCTGGGGCGGTGCCGTTATAGGCAGCCCGGCCCAGGTGAGCACGCAGGTTGTAGTCATCATCACCGCAGAGAGGTGCCCACGGCAGACAGGCTCCCTACAGACCCCACAGCTCAGCTCCCTACAGACCCCTCAACCCAGCTCCTTACAGACCCCACAGCCCAGCTCCCTACAGACCCCACAGCCCAGCCCAGCTCCCTACAAACCCCACAGCCCAGCTCCCTACAGACCCCACAGCCCAGCCCAGCTCCCTACAGACCCCACAGCCCAGCTCCCTACAAACCCCACAGCCCAGCTCCCTACAGACCCCACAGCCCAGCCCAGCTCCCTACAGACCCCTCAACCCAGCTCTCTACAGACCTCACAGCCCAGCTCCCTACAAACCCCACAGCCAGCTTCCTACAGACCCCACAGCCCAGCCCAGCTCCCTACAGACCTCACAGCCCAGCTTCCTACAGACCCCACAGCCCAGCTCCCTACAGACCCCACAGCCAAGCCCAGCTCCCTACAGACACCACAGCCAAGCCCAGCTCCCTACAGACCCCACAGCCAAGCCCAGCTCCCTACAGACCCCACAGCCCAGCTTCCTACAGACCCCACAGCCCAGCTCCCTACAGACCCCATAGCCCAGCCCAGCTCCTTACAGACCCCACAGCTCAGCTCCCTACAGACCCCTCAGCACAGCTCCCTACAGACCCCACAGCCCAGCTCCCTACAGACCCCACAGCCCAGCCCAGCTCCCTACAGACCCCACAGCCCAGCCCAGCTCCCTACAGACCCCACAGCCCAGCTCCCTACAGACCTCACAGCCCAGCCCAGCACCCTACAGACCCCTCAGCTCAGCTCCCTACAGACCCCACAGCCAAGCCCAGCTCCCTACAGACCCCATAGCCCAGCCCAGCTCCCTACACCCACTCCCTACAGACCCCACAGCCCAGCTCCCTACAGACCCCACAGCCCAGCCCAGCTCCCTACAGACCCCACAGCCCAGCCCAGCTCCCTACAGACCCCACCGCCCAGCCCAGCTCCCTACAGACCCCACAGCCCAGCCCAGCTCCCTACAGACCCCACAGCCCAGCCCAGCTCCCTACAGACCCCACAGCCCAGCTCAGCTCCCTACAGACCCCACCGCCCAGCTCCCTACAGACCCCACAGCCCAGCCAGCTCCCTACAGACCCCACGCAGCCCAGCTCCCTACAGACCCCACAGCCCAGCTCCCTACAGACCCCACAGCCCAGCCCAGCTCCCTACAGACCCCACAGCCCAGCCCAGCTCCCTACAGACCCCCCGCCCAGCCCAGCTCCCTACAGACCCCACAGCCCAGCTCCCTTCAGACCCCACAGCCCAGCCCAGCTCCCTACAGACCCCACAGCCCAGCCCAGCTCCCTACAGACCCCACCGCCCAGCTCAGCTCCCTACAGACCCCACAGCCCAGCCCAGCTCCCTACAGACCCCACAGCCCAGCTCCCTACAGACCCCACAGCCCAGCCCAGCTCCCTACAGACCCCACCGCCCAGCTCAGCTCCCTACAGACCCCACAG